>NW_008626522.1:0-4597 GCF_000691845.1 Merops nubicus
CATTCCCCCTAGTCCTGTCATTACCTGTTATCATAAAAAGTGCCTCCTCCCCAGCTTTCTTGTAGGCCCCCTTAAGATACTGGAAGGCCACAATAAGGTCACCTCGGAGCCTTCTCTTCTCCAGACTGAACAGCCCCAACTCTCTCAGTCTGTCCTCGTAGGAGAGCTGCTCCAGCCCTCAGATCATTCTTGTGGCCCTTCTCTGGACACGCTCCAGCAGGTCCACATCCCTCTTGTAATGGGGGCTCCAGAACTGGATGCAGTACTCCAGGTGGGGTCTCACCAGAGCAGAGCAGAGGGGAAGAATCACCTCCCTTGACCTGCTGGCCACACTTCTCTTGATGCAGCCCAGGATCTGGTTGGCTTTCTGGGCTGCAAGTACACACTGCTGGTTCATGTTGATGGCAATATTTAAAAGATTGGAAATCTTTAAAGAAAATGCAACTTAAGAAAACAAAGAAAATTGTTATATTATCCTCTATCATTTTCTTAGGCACATTTATGAAACATATTAAAGAATGTTAGAACATGTTAAAGGAAACTGGAAAATACAAACCTAACAGTAACAAATACCTATGTTCTGCTAACACACCAATCAAAAGTCATAGAGATTGAAGCAGAGCAGTATTTTACATAAATCTTCTCCTCCCAGCCTTCAACCTTGTGTGATAGAAATAATGGCTCTAGTTCTATTGTTTTTCACTTTAAATCATTACTAACAATTTCCCTGTAAAACAAAGGCATTGGAATAAACATTATGGAATGCTACAAGAACTTCTAGTGTTTGGTTTCAAGTTCTGCTACTGATTTTTGTAGACTTGGATTAGTTTTTGATGGACAAGGAAATATGCTGGTGTATACCAGCTACTGCTAGTCTACCATTAACTATTAGGGGAAAAAAAGTACCTCAAATTAAATTAAAACAACTTTAATAAAACCAGGGGATTTGCCAAATGATCTTGAAGTCTGGAATCTTAATCTTATTCCAAAGAACAATACTACAAAGTTTTATTTCACCACCTTTCACAAGTACTACAATCCTGTCTCCATCACTCATCCGAGTACTCCTTGTTTGTTCCAAAGTATGTTTATGAAACTAGTTCTGCTGTCAGGAAATGTAACAGTATATTACACAGCAGTGATTTAAGGTACTAATCTGCGATCTGTGGAGTTGCGTGGCACAGCATCAAAGACACCAAAATGAACAAGGAAGGTAAACAGCTTTATCACCCAAAGACCCACAGCACAGCTACATTAGTCACCTAGTGGGCCTGTCACTCTAAAGTAGGAGACAAGCAGCACATCCCCTGGCAAAATATTTGAACTTATTTCCCACTCCCACTTTTATTTCTTATTTCCCACTTTTTGAAATAAATTCAAATCCTGACCTATATCATGAGTTAAGATAAAAAATCATCAAAATTTTAAGGTGTAGTACACACTTTTAGGGAGGCCAAAGTTTCTTGGAGCAGATCAAAAGACCTATGCATTACAAGTATATAAAAATTATAAATACAATATTAATATAAAATAGCTTTGTTATTTTTCCCTGTAAAATTCAAAAAGTCCCTGTAGCTACACTGTGTAATATGACTAGTATTCTTCAATTGAATGCAATGCTAAAACAGTGATGGACTAGTATGTTTAATATGTATGGGCAAGATAGGAAAATGTTACTTTAATTGCACGGGCTCCAATTAATACCATAGAAATATCTGAATAAATACAAAAAAGTATCCAGCGAGTTTTTTTTCTCTAAAGTTGTGCTTATTACAAGACAACTGATAATTCTTCTTTAGTTCTTATATTGGTGACAAAACTCCTCTATAGAATCATAGAATCATTATGGTTGGAAAGGACTTCCAGGATCATCAAGTCCAACCTTCTTTCTAATATTTCCCTACCCACAGCTTCAAGTGCTACTCATTTTTTGAACACCTCCAGGAATAACGACTCCACCACCTCCCTGGGAAGCCCATTCCAGTGTCTAACCACTCCCTCAGTGAAGAAATTCCTCCTAATACCCAATCGAAACCTCCCCTGGTGCAACTGAGGCCATTTCCTCTTGTCCTATCATCAGCAGTTTGGGAGAAGAGATCAACCTGCTTTTGGGTAGTTGTAGAGAGCAATAAGGTCTCCTCTTAGTCTCCTCTTCTCTAGACTAAACAACCCCAGTTCCCTCAGCCAGTCCTCATAAGACATGTTTTCCAGCCCTCCCACCAGCCTCGTTGCCCTTCTCTTGACCTGTCCTAGCACCTCAATGTCCTTCTTATCCTGTGGTGCCCAAAAATGGACACAGTGCTCAAGGTGCAGTCTCACCAGTGCCAAGTACAGGGGCATAACCACCTGCCTACTCCTGCTGGTCACACCATTTTTGATACAGGCCAGGATGCTGTTGGCCTTCTTAGCCGACCAAACATGAGCCAGCAATGTGTCCAGGTGGACACCTATCCCCAGGTCCTTTTCCACCAGGCAGCTTTCCAGCCATTCCTTCCCAAGCCTGGAGAGTTGCCTGGGGTTGTTGTGACCCAAGTGCAGGACCTGGCACTTGGCCTTGTTAAACCTCATACAACTAACCTCAGCCCATTGCTCCAGCCTGTCCAGATACCTCTGCAGAGCCTTCCTACCCTCCAGCAGATAGACACTCCCACTTAATTTTGTGTCATCTGCAAATTTATTGAGGGTGCATTTGATCCCCTCATCCAGGTCATTGATAAAGATATTAAACAAGACCAGTTCCAAAACTGAACCCTGAGAGACACTGCTCATGACTGGACACCAACAGGATTTAACTCCATTCACTACAAGTCTCTGGGCTTGGCCATCCAGCCAGTTTTTAACCCAGCAAAGAGTCCACCTGTCTAGGCCAGGAGCTGACAGTTTCTCCAGCATAATGCTGTGGGAAATGGTGTCAAAGGCCTTACAGAAGTCCAAGTAGACAACATCCACCATTTTTCCCTCATCCACTAGAGGGGTAACCTGATCACAGAAGGAGATCAGGTTGGTCAAACAGGACTTGCCTTTCATGAACCCATGTTGGCTGGATTCAATCCCTCTGTTGTCTCACACTTGCCACATGATCGCCCTCAAGATGAACCATTCCATAATCTTCCCCGGTACCAAGGTCAGGCTGGCAGGCCTGTAGTTTCCCAGATCCTTCCTTCTCCTATGATTTATAAAGATTTATATAACCCTCTAACCTTGCAAATTACTATCATACAAAAAACTTAGGTAACAATTATCACAATTTGTAAGTAGGCATGCACTCTTAAAAAAGGAGGAAAAAAATTCTTATTACAGTCAAACATTACCAGTTTGTTGCTGTCACTTTGCAAGACTCACAACAGCTTTATCTGTATTGCCTTTAGCAGCTGTGCTTATACTGAAGTCTAAGTCTGCAAAGCCAGTTGTATCCATATTCTCTTGGGAGACAGAACTTGAAAAGGTTTTATTTTTCCTCCCTTCACCCCTACCCTGCTTTCTGGGGCTGAGGTTCCTTGCCAGAAATGCAAATATACTTCAGATGACAGCCACCACGCAAGAAAAATGCAGAATAAAGCCATGATGCAGCATGACTGTATAGACGTTGAAGACATTCACATACATCAAATAAGTCTAAAGAAAAACTGTGGAGTTATCAGGATGCAATTGTAATTATCCTACTGCAGCATTAACAACATTTTTGAGGTATATTTAGTGCATCCTCTCAGGGACACTAAAATACTTGCCTACTGGAGATGACTTAGAAGAATACAACTTTCTAAACATTGGCATGCTGAGCTACATACTTGGTTCTGTCATTATGATACAACTGAATATAGACATTTAGTTGCAGCTGCTTCCCTTTTCTAATCTCTTTTGCTATGATTAAATGCTTTTAAACAAATAATTCCTGCCTGTGGGATTAAAAGGTAGCATATCCATTTTATTTGCTTTACTGTGAAAGCTTTGAGATCCAGAGGTCATAACTGGACAGTATCATGAGGATTTCTACA
This sequence comes from Merops nubicus, assembly GCF_000691845.1. Taxonomy (NCBI): domain Eukaryota; kingdom Metazoa; phylum Chordata; class Aves; order Coraciiformes; family Meropidae; genus Merops; species Merops nubicus. The sequence continues at coordinate 3,996 of NW_008626522.1, forward strand.
ACACCAGCTATCTTTCATTTCCTTCGGAGGTTTGAGAGAAGAAAGAATAGAAGGATATAATGGATGCTCAAGAACGAGTTGCAAAGTTTTTTACTTCAATCATATATAACAGAACCATAGAATTGCTCAACTTAAATGTCTAATATTTGTCAATACTGAAACAGGCATTTAGCTGAGCTAAGTCAATGTAGATTAATTGAATTCAGGGTCATGATTTTCACTAGTTAAAGTTCTGCTTCAGCTTGCAGCACAGTGTGTTGGGGATTATCTGTAACAAGATAAATGAGTTATCACAAAAATAGCTTAGTTAGCTGTACCTCCTGTGTCTCCAGCAGATCATTTGGCATACTACTAAGAACAGCTTTAAGCAAATTCCATCATATTAATTAATTTTATCAAAGTCTCTGAGTCAGCAGGTGCAAATATTAATTAGGTTAGGTCCATTGCCCAAAAATTATTTAAAAAATGAGATAAAGAGGAGTTTCTTAACCATAATAAATAAATAGGGAGTACAGAGGCAGAGCAACTTGAACACCTCCATAAAGCTCCCAGGTTCATGTCAGGAGTCTCAAGCAAGACCTACAGGCCCCACTTGATTCAGC
>NW_008626522.1:4628-9394 GCF_000691845.1 Merops nubicus
TTGCTCAGCAGGGAGCCAAAGGACTCTTCCCAGAGTGGTATCAAAGCACTTCAACTGTTTTAGTCCAGGAAGTCAGTTAGACTTCAGGGGGCTTTTGAATTCCACCTGTTCAGCAATTCACCCTTTGAGAATTTTTCCTGCTTACCATGGATGTTCATCCATAAAGCTTTTGAGAAGGGACAAACATGGAGTGGGACACTTTTTTGCCTAGCTCCCAAATTGCCACTTTAGTTTGTATAAAGTGGCTCTGTACTGTTGGATTTCAAATGAATTTTATTAGTTGAATTCTGATTCCAAGGTATGCAAGCAGCTGAAAAAAAAAACCAAAAACAACTATTCAAATTAGGTTGAAAGATCCATGATTGATTGCATGCCTTGGGTCAGAATTCAACTAATAACTGTAATTGTAGAGCAACAGGATTCTAGGCTTCCTTGAATGTTTATAACTACTGTATGAGCTCCTATTTGCAGTTCAGGCTTGTCCTGTTATTTTCAAGTAGGAACTGATAATGGGCATTTTCTTGTCAGCAAATAACTATCATTATTAGAACCAAATGCTGCTAAACACAGGTGCTTTTGTATCCTATCCTTTGTGAATATTGGTAGCTTCGAAGAACAGAACTCTGGAAGATGACATTGATTTATGCTGCCCTAGGCTATATTATAGTGCAAAATAAGATGAAGTGCACAGTTAAAAATGGCCTCATGATGACAATATTTGGCATCCGTTCCATACAAAGTAGATGTACTGTATCTTGGAAACCCTTTACAATAAAAAAAAAAACAAAAAAATATAAAATCACAACTTGTGGAATCTATTAGCTAAGTGACAGACTAGGATACTACTTGAACTTGTCAACTTCAGAAGATTTAAGGTTTAATAGACTCCTCTTCCATAGCACCAACACTCAGATTCCATGAAACAGGCCTCTCTAATTATACTAGTTAAATGAAATCAGTAATAAGATTCTACATAGCTGATAGCAGAGGCACATCATATTTGATCAGAAAGACTATTTAATGGAGAACCTCACAGAAGGTGAGAGGAATTATCTTTAGCTCTGAATCAGAATAAAATAAAGCACTGGTAAAAAATCAAAAGTTATATAGAATGAACAATACTTCTAACATCTGATTAGACGAGAAACATGTATGAGAATGCAAATTATTTAACAAAACAACTTATTTTGTGTTGCTCCAGCAAAAAAAGAGAGAGAAAAAGGGGAAGAAAGAAAGGTCTCAATCAAAACTTGGTTTTTTAGTCAATTCTTCTTTCTGGTCAAATAAATTTTGGTGACTTTGTTCATAGTTCCATCTCACAGTGGAAATGGAGGGAAAAAAAAAATCTAACTCTCAATACTTTTTTCTCCACGTTTGTACTTGTATTGGGTAGACGTAATAGTTAACCTTCAAAACTTGCTGTGAGCTTTTTACACTCTAAGCAAGAGATGAATTGTGAAAGATCTCTTTGATCTCACTGCCAGGAGTTCAGAACCATTCTGTTGAGTGAAATATATGTACACAGGGAAAAAAACCATTATTTTCAAGTGAACTCAGCAGAAGTACCGTAAATATCTTGGAAAAATACAAGCCACATTTCAAAACATGGCTAGGGTGTGAGTGATGGCGAGAAGCTCCTCAACATAGACCTAAAGAAAATACTCCTAGTTATTTTTTTGCCAAACCATCAGGATTTCTCATTTGCCAATATATGCAAGCCACCAAAATATTTGTTCTGGATAAGTTTATCTGTTTTTCAAATATAAGAAGGATTTTTTTTTCTCACTCAAAATAAGTACGAAGTTTCTTTCGGAACACAACATAATTTTCCACCCTCCCTTTCTCTCTTACATGCTTTTCTGCTCTACACGTGTCCTGGTCTGAGTTAGAATAGTAGTAATTTTGTTCAGTGATTTTGTTTTTCAGCTAAGTCTCTCCTAACTAACTGCACTTCTGAAGCTAACAGCATACTTTTGCAGACAGTGTCTGCTTCTATTAGGGATAATGCTCTGTGTTTAGAGTTACTACCAACGATCACTATGCAGAAAGGCTTTTGCTTACACTTGCTCCCAAGCAGACCAAGGTCACTGCTAAATATTGTGTACCACATTAGGGGTGCAGAAAGTAAAAGACCACACCTCTGGGGAGAAGTGGATAGGACAGGTGACCCTAAACTGATGAACGAGGTATTCCACCCCACATATGTCATAGTCAGTGTACAGCTGAGGGATCACAAGGATTAAACTCTCTTCAATGGCTGGTGTCTGAGGAGGACCCTGTCCTTCTGCCTTCAATACCAATCTGTGCATTCCTGAAGCCAGTTCCAGAATCCAGCTCCCATCTGCCACTGAGTCCAGTCTTGGACTTCCCCAGTGCCTGGTCCACAGTATCAGTGGTGACAGTGACATAATTGATGGCATGAGATGTTTGGGTTTGTTTCAGTACTGGTAGTGTTTATATTTCATTTTATTGTTACTATTTTCATTAAAGTTGTTTTAGTTTTCTTCTCTAATCCATAAATCTTTCTCCCTTATTCCTTTCTTCTCCTTTAGGGAAGGGAGAAGGATTAATAGAGAGCATCTGTGTTATTTGTCCATAGGGGCTGGCTCAACTCTAACCCTTGACAACAAAGAAAATGTTTCTGTAAATTTCTGTAAATAAAACTAACACATGATGGACAGGGGAAGAAATATATATTTACCACTGACCATACATTTCTAGTAGACATGTACTTCATCGAAGATATATTTTTAAATGCCAAAATGTTCTAACAGTCTTTGAATAATGAGGAAATAGTGGAATTAGAAGCACTCAAAATTCTCTATTAATCTGGTTTTATGTCAGGCTGAAAAACACAGCACAAATGTATATTATGCTTTATGTTGATTTACCAAGCTCAAAACCACTATTATTTAATGTGTTGCTAAACAAGACATTTCAAATGTTTTATGCACATACAAGACCAAGGAAATTCCCACAGTTCCAATGTTTCTTTTTCTGGTGTGCTAAATGGAGTTGTATATTGCTAAAATTATGACAGTATACTGCAGAGGGAAATCCAGTTTTCTTCCTCTTTACAGAACTCAGCCTCCTTGCTGTTGCCAAAACCGCTCTAACTGCATTGACTCCTCCCTGGGCAGGTCAATCTTACCCTTTCTGACATGGTGTTTCGCTTTCTGAAACAGAGCATAAGCATCTCAAACCTCTGAAGTATTTTACCAAAAAGATACCGTCAAATTCTATACAGTTTCTCATACAATACTCTCCCAAGCACTATTGTGTTCTTGTGTTTTTCTCAGAATACTTCTCAGATATTTAATGTGATATTTCTGGTAAATGTGAGCCTTGTATTTTTGATGGCCCTAAGGAGAAGATCCTTCCCTTAGATGCCGTTATGAGTTCTGTGTATGCAGAAACCTACTCCCTCAATTTGTCTCTCAGGCTAGAAGTATGATTTAGTACAGTCTTAATTTAAGCCTCTGGCAACCAAAATACCCACATAAAAAAGACAGTAATAAAAGCTAAATTTTCTACCTTTCCTTTCCACTTGCACTCTACTCAATCCAGTGTTGAGCTGTCTTATAAAGAATTCTTTGTTGGATTTTCTTTCCTCAATGAAATGCAAATGAAGTATTTCACTTACAATGGTAATCAATTCACCTAACTTCACTTGTCTAAACTGTATGTATGCATTGCAAAGCAGGCACTGAGCCTCCTTCTATATATAATAGTAAGAAAAATACTATCTTCAGTGTTTGTACAAGTACCTCTAGCTCCGTAGACAATCCCATATAGAATCCTGCAGAAGAGAAGAAAAAGCTCAAGGGAGACCTAATTGTGGTCTCCCTGTAGAGGGAATTTTAGCTGCATCACAAGATGGCGTCTCAGAAGCCTTTATGCGCAACCCAGGTTATGAAGGACCGGAGGTAGCTGGCAAGGACGCGGCGTCCTTGAGCCACAGGCAGGAAGGAGAAGAGTGGACAACTCCACAGCGTCTGCACAGATCAAAGCTTGGCCAGAACTTGCAAGTAGGAGACCACCCTGTCAGCGCCACGGCGCGTGGACAGAGACATTTAACCTATCGGGATATGGGGTTAGAGCGTGGCTGTGCAGTGTTAACCCATACGAAAGTATAAACTATGTGTGATCGGTCACCGAGTGTATAAATACAGCTGCCTGTGTAGATTAAAGCGGAACACTGACGAACCTTCTGTGAAGCGTGTCGTGATTCTGGGGCTCCCTGCGCAACAATTGGTGACCCCGACGTGATTCAGTTTTTCGGAACGAAGCGGACAGTGTGGTTAACAAGGTGCATCGGCATGGAGTTAACCGGGCGTTATGATGCTGGAAAAATTGCGGTACGATGCAGGTGGCTGGAGTGCTTCTCTGAGGAGCGAGACAGCGGAGCGGGGAGCAAGTGGGAGGTAGGGAAGACCGGTGCACACCTTCCCCCTCCTGCGACCGTCGCCGCCAGCATGGAGTCTGAATATGCCACGGCTGTGAAACTCCTACTCAGTATCCTTGCTAAGCAAGAGAAAGTGGTGAGTGAGAAGTCCTTATCTCGGCTGATACTGTGGGGTCGCAAGCAAGGCTTAGGGATCGGACTGTTGCAGCATTCCACACTAGCATTTGCTGTAACTCCATGGAAGAGTTGTGATTTAAAGCTGATGCTGAAAGGACTTAAAGTACGAACCCCTTCTCGGGCAGCCCTGCTATTTCTGTCTATCCATCAGAGGACGGGGAGCAGGCAGGGGGTTGCGGGTGCC
>NW_008626523.1:0-3817 GCF_000691845.1 Merops nubicus
GTCTCCAGGAGGCACACTGCAGCACTAGTGCAGTTGGAATAATGCATATTCCAAGTGGGTGTGCATTTCACCCTCTTACATGAAACCAGAGAGACAAAGTATAACCAGCCTTCCCAGTTCTGTATGGCACAGACTGTTTCTGTTGTCTTAGCAACAATTCTGCTATAAAGAATACATATAAAAATATTCAGGTATTAGTTTACTTTCTATCTTAATTCACTGTCTATGACAAATATAAACATATCAATCTATCCACTCACCATGGTATCTTCTTAGGCAGGGAGGGAAAGTCCAAAGCTTTAGCAACCTTCCCACAAGTCATGCTGACACAATTCTTGAGGCTCATTACAGCAAAGCCCCTTTAAAAAGGTAGGAATAAAATACCCTATGAGTGAAAGGGGAACATAGCTGCTTTCCTCAGCATTCCCATAGGGCATAGAGCAGTGTGGATGAGATAAAAGACAACAGATAATTTCTCAGTGATCCAGGTAAAGAGGAAAGCTGATGACCCTCTGCCTTGAAAATCCTGGCCTGAACAGAAAGGAGAAAGGTACTCGGGAAATTCCCTGCAGATAATTACAGAAGTCACACCTTTAAGCTTCACTTATAACTCATTTCCTAAAAAGGCAGTAGTGAAGACATGGGCATGATAAATGTGTGCAATTTTTTCTGATAGAATAGAGAGGAGGATGCTGAGGTTGTGGGATAGCCTGCACATTCCTCCAGAGGTAACTAATGAAACATTGCTAAGGTTGGTTATTTTATTTGGTGGTATAATTTATGAGGGGTTTGAGTCCCCTCAAAGAGGTTCAGTGCCCCTGTACAGTTGCCTGCCCCTAAGAGGCAGCGAAAGCTACATGGGGTTAAGCTGTAAAGACGCTTGAAGGGGTTGGAGTCCCCTGCCAGGAAACAGTTTATCATCAGTTTTGTTTAGGGACTTAGGCCTTGTCTTTGCAGTTGCAGTTTGGTATCTGGGTTTGTGTGTTTGGATCAGCAATTACCTTGCTCAGTCTCTGAATTTTTGGCTTGGTTATCGGAACTACAGATCTGGTTTTGTGTATTTGGATTAGATAATTGTTTTTATGTTTAATATGGTTAGGGGATCATCTAAGGGAGGCATCCTGGGAAAAAAAATCACCTGAAGTGTGTTTTAAAGCACTGGATAAAGGTTGCCAGACCCCAGGATGGAGTCACAATAAGGGAGAATTTGATTAAGTAATGCCATAATTGGTGGCCAGTTTATACCCCGAATGATACAGAGCTCTCAGGAGTAATTATGACGCTAGGAAGGACTTTGGGTTAGTAAGCAAAAAAAGTTAAAGATTTGGGATATATTTTGGCTAAGGTTTTGTGGTATGTTGATTCAGAAAGGATTATAGGAAGGACTGTGAGTTGGTGAATAAAGAAAGTTAAGTATTTGTGACATATTTTGACTAAGGGTTTGTGGTATGTTGATTCAGAAAGGATTCAGGGGATTTTAGGAATACCATTACCTAAGACCAAGAAAGAGCTGTGATAGTTTTTAGGACTAACGGAATATTACAGGACCTGGATCGAGGACTTTTTGGTCTTAGTCCCTCACCTGTATGATCTTCTAACACAAGTTAACTCCCAATGTAGCAATACGGACACCAGAAGGAAAGCAGAGCTTTGAAATATTAAAGAATAAGATAACTACAGCTCTGGCTTTAGCCCTTCTAGTCTGGGGGGAAGGAGAGAAAAAAGAAGGGGAAAAAAAACCCCCAGCTGTTAAACAGGGTTCTGCTAAAGGAGTTCTGGTATAAGAGTAGAGGGGCAGTTTTGAGACCAGTGGCTTATTTTTCCAAGCTGTTGGATCCAGTAGCCAGAGGGTGGCCCCATTTTCTGTGGGGCTGTGCAGCCACGACCTTGGTGGTGGTAACTGGAGCCAAGAGGTTGGCCAGGGGAGGACCGCACATTGTTAAAGTTCCACACCAGATTAAGGCTTTGTTAACTGAAGGAGCTTCTAAATGGATAAACAGTGCCAGGCTATTACATTGTGAAACTTGTTTAATGGAACAAGAAGGTTTAAAGTTAAGAATTGAGGAGGGATTTAATCCAGCCTCCTGTTCAACTTGTCCTAAGGGAGAGGACCTGCAGAAAATTCATGAGTGTATTCAAGTGATAGATCTTCAGACCTGAGCTTAGGGAAGAGCTGCAGGATGCCCCTTGGGCAAATGGGGAAAATGTGTTTATTGGGGGATCCTCAAGAACAACTAACAGGAAAATGAGCTACAGGATATGCAGTAGTAAAGGAGAACTGCAAGAAGGAGGGAGATTACCCTCCACATGGTCAGCACAGACCACAGAGTTAGAGCCTTAATGCCTTAGAGCCTCTGAATTATACCAAGGAGAAGTGGTAAATGTATTTACAGATTCAAAATCTGCATATGGGGTGGCTCGTGCATTTGGAAAATTGTGGGAGGAATGAGGATTATTAACCTTCAGGGAAAAACATTAGCTCATGAAGGTTTAATCACTTGCCTATTGGAGGTGATGAATTTACCAAAGAATGTGTCTACAATAGATGTCAGAGGACACCAAACAGGGTACTCAGAAGAGATGATAGGTAATTGACTGGCAGATGCAGAAGCTCAAAAAGCAGCACTGCTACCTGAAGTATCTAAAATCCTCCCTTTACTCCCTGTGACTCAACCACTGCCAGAGAAATTGTGCTTTCCACTAAAGGAGCTGCAAATGATTAAAAATAGTGGAACAGAGGAAAGGAGAGAAGGAGAAAAAAAAAAAAGGCATTTAGAAGGGACAGTAAACAGTGGGTACTGAAGGCATTTGCCTTACAGGTACTGAAACCCCTCCATGGAGGGAGTCATTTGGGCTTTTGAGGATTGGTGGGAACTTTCCTCAAGGGCAAAAAGGGCTACTGCAGTTGTGTCATTTGTGCCAAAGTCAATAACTGGGTTACATGTAAAGTTGCCGGGGGAGCGCGACCCTGGGTTGTATGCCCTTTCCAACGATGTCAAGTGGATCTTACTGAAATATCCTGAACAAGAAGACTTAAATATCTTTTAGTTATAGTATGTCAGCTAACCAGGTGGTCAGAAGCATTTCTGGTCACCTCAGCAACCACTGGACCAGTCATTAAAGTATCTTTTTTTGAGCAAATGATTCCAAGATATAGAATTTTGGAAGAGATAGATAGAGGAACTCATTTCACTGGAAAAATTCTTTGTAGGGTGATGATGGCTTTGGGAATAGTATAGGACTTACATATCCTGTGGCATCCTCAGAGTTCAGGCCAAGTAGAGAAAATGAATGGAGAAATCAAGAATCATCTCTTGAAATTAGTTTTAGAAACCAAAATGCCATGGGCATGACTCTTACCACTGGCCTTAGCCAGAATATGGGCCAAACCTAGAGGGGACGTTCAGTTATCCCCTTTTGAATGAATGTTTGGAATGCCTTGCCCTGTTCATTCTTGACCAGGTGGGGAGGTGGAAATGAGTGATGTATATTGAAAACAATATGTGGCCAGAATACTGTGTTTTGTAAAATCTCTTCAACGGGAAGCTCAGCTGGCACAGACTCTGCCTTTGGACTTTGCCGTCCATAATATTCAACCAGGAGACTGGATTCTAATCAACGAATGGGAAGAAGCACCTTTGGTGGCAAAATGGCACGGACCTTATCAAGTGGTGTTGACCACAGAAACAGCCGTTAAGACAGCGGAACACAGATGGACTCATTATACTTGAGTAAAAATTTCTGGAGCCCCAGAAAACTGGATTTTAGAACTGAGAGAGGAGGAGGGGAGACTACGCCTGACTCTGTGTAAAGGCAA
>NW_008626523.1:3999-7923 GCF_000691845.1 Merops nubicus
TCAAGACCAACCAGTAGACAGCAGGCTGACTTTGGGAGGAGTTCTGGGTGTTCACCCAAGGAATCTACTAAATGGTCTGTGAGAACCTCCTCTTTTTCAAATCTCCAGTGACTGGTGGGGTCTGTATGCACAGAGCTGTTTCTATACAACTAATGATAAAACTTGGTAAAAACTAAAAGCAATACATTTAGGATGAAATTTTAGATAATTTTTGTGTTTCTTTGCTGTTGACAAAATCAATGCTTACAGTGGGAAAACCGTTTTTAGAAGGTTAGAAGAGGAAATAGCCAAGTCCTCTAACATTAATTACTGGGTCTGTGGGAGCCCAGGAGGACCCGAAGAATGACCTATGGGTAGCTCAGCTTCTACAGCCTAAATGGTGGGTCAGCAGTTTGAGTACAGTTCATAACGGGACTGGATTTTGGACTGAAGACAGTGATCCCTGGCAACTTCACTTTCCTGGGAAAGGCATTTATTGCCTGAATCAAACAAGCAAAAAAGGAGCACAGCTGGGGAAAAGTGATTGTGAATGGACCTTCCTCCTTGGCTTTGACTGCCACAGTCTCAGTTGTCAACCTTATGATTGTTCTAGATATCGGGGGAGATGGAATCAAACATGTGAAACTTTCTAACAATATTTGAGTAAAATACTCATACAAGGAACACAGAGGAAAGGGTTGCAGAGCAGTAGCACTAGATGGCTACTTTGATGCTCTATTTTTAGCCTGCCCATGAGATAATCCCACAGATAAGAACCACCTAGTGTGAGATTACCGTTGGGTATGGCAACACCGAAATGGAACCCAAACCTTCTTTAGAAAATTCTGGTCTAACATTAACTGAACAAAAGACGATGGGGGATGTGACTGCAAAGGAAAACCCGATGCAGGAGCCTGGAGGTGTAATTGTTGCAACTGATAGTGAACCAAAAGCTTTAGAAGGACCTATAGCATCAGGAAATCATTTGTAATATGAACAGCCAATAGATTCTGAAACATGGGAAGTCCCTCTGCTAGTGGGACCTAGGATTAGAGAGCCATTATTGGATCTGTGGACAACATGCGTATGGGAGGTTACCTCCAAGCTGGCCAGGAATGTTTTATTTGATATATTAGGTCACTGTTTTTCTTATTACCAGAGGCCCAGGAAAATAAATTAGGAATAAAAGTATATGAAGATCTAATAAGAGAAAAGCGATCAATTGATACCTCCATAGTTGGAGGCAGCACCCAAGTATAGGGAAGGACGAATGGCCACCTGAATGAATTATACAGTGTTATCATCCAGCAACATGGAACCCCAATGAAGTGACATATGGGGCAAGAGAACCAATTTATAATTTAAACAGGATAATTAGATTACAAGCTGTCCTAGAAATTATAACCAACCAGACATCTGAGGCCCTTGACCTCCTGGCAGATCAGTCTACCCAGATGAGGAATGCAATTTTTCAGCACTGAATGGTCTTAGACTATTTGTTGGCCGAGGAGGGAGGAGTCTGTGGAAAATTAAATTAATCCAATGCTTGCTTACACAGAGATGATAATGGGAAAATAGTAAAGCAAATAACAAAGGAAATGAGAAAACTGGATCATTTATCAGTTCAGACCTGGAAAGGAGTTGAATGGGACATGTTCTCATGGCTGCCTGGTGGACCATGGGTTAAATATACACTATTTTCTTACTTTATGCAATGGCCACTTTGATCTTTATACCATTTATATAATTTTATACAACTTTTATACAGCTTTTATACAACTCATCCAAAGGGTGGTTAAAAGAATGCAGGCAGTGGCCATACCTTAATGACCCAGAAATGGCTAAAATGGGATGAAAAGCGATGTCTCTGCAAATACTCCCAAAACCAAAACTGAACCAAGAAGAAGAGATCAAATTATTGACACGTGAAGTTTGTAAAGAGAAATATTTAAAAAAGAAAAAGAAAAAGAAAAAGAAAAAGAAAAAGAAAAAGAAAAAGAAAAAGAAAAAGAAAAAGAGAAGATGGATTGACAGAATAGAGGAGAGGAATGTGTTGTCACCGTGAGGAGTGGTGGGGGACCGGTTGGAGCGGTTTGTGGTGTGGAGAGGTGCAATCACCAGTGCTGCAAGTGACTGGCCACTTTACATACAAAAAGAACCAAACAAGAAGAACTTGAGGACTTGAATGAAAATAAACAAAACCAGATACCTACCTCAAGAAGTTCAGATAGCCTAAACTTCTGAACTTTAGGCTCCAGTACACACGCTTAGTAAATTTATACATAGTAACTTCTCCTCCAAGGGAAGGCATAAAATGAAGTTAATGAGACATGGGATGTATGGTGTGAAGGGGGGTACATGTCAAAGGGAATATGTAATAGGTGGACAGGGAAGCCTGTACACTCTGAGTACCTCAGCCAATGGGGAAAGGCGGAGAGAAATGTGCAGCTGGGAAATTGGGATAAAAAGGGGTCTGTGTCCCCCAGCCACACTGAGAGACCCCCCTGGGATAGGCCCGTGGATTTATTTTTTTTTTTTTTGACAGGACTCCTCTGTCTCCTGTTGGAACACTGACCTCTGGCAACGGCATTTTCTGCACAAGGATGATGTGCTAGTGAATTTTCTTCATAATGCAGATACTTTTCATTAAAAGCTTGGCTTCCTGCTACTGCGTTCTTTTGCTCCAACTGTGGCAATAAAGCAATGCACATAAAAACAGCAGAAGAGAATTAAGCAGCTGAAAACATGGTCCCTCATGTTCATTGTTCTAGTTTGACTTTTGATTTCCTTTGCAACAAAATTATATCTTTGCTGAGGAAAATACAGTGGAGATATTAGAGAGTAACTTAAATCTGACAAGATCAAAAACACATGTGCCAAGCTTGTTTTCCTAAAATCCACATTTGTGTATGTCTGATGTTAACATGATTCTTTTTAATCTGCAGATATTAAGCTGTGATGCAGAAACACTTTCAAAGTTTGCATTGTTATGCAGCAATACATAAAGTGCTTTCTGTGGCATTATTTTATAAAGATACCTTACTAGTTCTTCATAGCCTGTTTCTCAGAGTTACAAACTTACTTTATGCAGTTTATAACACTTTGTTTAATTTCGTTTAGTAAAGCTTATAGAAAATAACAGAAAATTCTGATACAAGAAAATAAAGATGAATTGCTGAATATTAAAGAAGCATATTCTTCTGCCTCCAGCAGTAGTTGACAGCCTGAAGGACTGTCCTATCCCCTCAATTAGATTGTGACTGTATTGATGCTTGATTACTGCTAATGAAGCATTTAAAAAGTTTTGCATAGGCTGGAGCTTCAGGTTACAAATGAAAGAAAACCAGGTGGTTCAGTATGCCTTAACAATCCCATGGACAGATATTAACTCCTTACACAATCAGTTCGTTTTAGAAGATCTCCCAAAGAGCTGCTGGTCAATATTCATATATGCACCATTACATCCTTGCAAATTAAGTCATAGGCACAGATAGTAAGTGCTGAGTAAATAAAAGAACATTATTATATAGCTGTCTGGTTTTTTTGGTTGCATTCCTACTTGAATGTGTGTATTACTCAGCTAATAAATGAGAAATCCATAGGATACTCCCGATTCTATACAAATTTTAAATATGTCAAGAAATTAATTTATTTACAAGTGAACTAGTTATGCTCGCACACTCCAAACATTCAACAACATATTATTGATTATTAAAATAAAAGCCAAATGCTCAAGTAAAAATTAATATCAGGTTCTCTGTAATACAGCTTCTGGGAAAGAAGCACGCTATGTATTGCATTGAAGCAGTTATTTAATTGCACACTGAGTCAGTTCATTATCTTCTGCAGCCTCACATATGTGTTTGCTGCAGTTTGGGGTCAGGGCAGCCCCTAGAACCGTAACAGATGCTCTCCGTTAATCCCCTTCCCCACCCCCAAAAGGGA
>NW_008626523.1:8261-20875 GCF_000691845.1 Merops nubicus
GTGTGGGCAGGGCTTGTCCCTCCTGGCCCTCCAGCTGTTACTGGCTGTGCTGGCTGTGGGATGGAACACCCCACTGGGGAATCTTGGGGTCAGTTATCCTGCCCGCTCCTCCCCGCAGGTGTGGGGTGCTCTCTGCCCTCTCCATGTGGGATACAAGCTCAGCAGTGGGCTTGGTCTGCACACCAACCCCTGGCAGTAACTCTAAACATGAAGTGTTACCACTGCTAAAACCAGACAGTTTAGGAAAATGCTGCTAACTTCAGAAAGAGCTGTTAATTAGAAGAGCTTTAACTAAAAAGTACAATCATTGAGCAAAACCAGCTCTGTTTTACCCCAAATGAGGACAGTTGAAAAGGAAATGGAAAAACATTGAAATAAGCTCAGTGGGACACTGTGTCTCAAAGAAGATGATCAAGCACCAAAAGCAAACCTCTACTGTCTTTGCCAAGATAGAAGGATGTAGTTTAGTGTGACTCCTATCATCCCTTCTAGGAGCCATACAGGAGAGATATAGGCCTTATGACTGACACTGTAGAAGAACAATGAGGCATTTGTGGAGTAGCCTGGTCTCTCTGCCCATAGTGATGAGCATGACCATCTCTTGTAGAGGCACCAGCAGAGACATCCTTTCTGTGTCTAGCACCTAGGAATGGCAGCCAAAGTCATGGTAAGTCTCCTCAACAGCGTGTCCTTAAGTGTAGGTCAGCCTCTGAACATTGCAGAGCACCTCTTGGTCCTGTTCTGCTTTGCCATTCATCTGCGTGAATGTAAAGCTGCAACAGGAAACTGTGGGAAGACAAATCACAGCTTGCAGTGACGGAGAGTTTGGTGAGACAACTGTTGTGAATTCAAGTACCTTAAAAACTGGTGTGGCGTATGCTGTGTGAGGTTACAAATATTCTGAATATGAGTGTATGCTGTCACTGACTTAGTGCATCTTAGCTATAATATGTCGTAATTTGGTACATAATAAAACAAAAAATTTAAATGAGACAGAAATTAGAATAGTATCTCTGACTGTACCTCTGTCAGTACAAGTGAAACAATCTCATCTGTGAAACATACTGAAGCAGCCCTTTTAACTAATTAGTGTGATATGATTGATTAATATTTGTAATCAGTATTGTTTTCTAGCAGCCTCTAATGTGCAGTGCAGTGTGCCTAGTATCTTTTGCCTACAAATGTGATTCTCCTGTTTATTAGTACAGAGCCTATGTAGGTCAGATTTCATGTTATTGCACTGCTGTACTTCCCTGCTCAAGCAACAGTGTGTAATCAGAGAGTTTTAGATTTCTCCTGGCAAAGCAGGAGCAGAGCAGTATGTGGATGATGGTGCTTGCCTTCAGATACATCTCACCTGAAAGCAAGTGGCAGCCCTTTTGCACTTGATCATAGTGCTTGCAATCTGATGAATTTTGGTGCTGGTGGAACCAGTGGGGGCTCCTCTCTGCAGTGACTATGGATATATTCAGTATATATTCATTGTGCTTCTCTGCTCCCCTGGATGCCCAGCTGAGATGTTAAGAAGTAATCTCTGGGCAATTGCCAGAAAGGATATAGCTTGTTTCCTGGAGATCAATATCCTGGGCTAGAGAGACTGTGCTCATGGTTCAGCACATCTGCATGAGTGCAATTAATTACATAGATGAGCCCTGTGTTTAGACACTCTCATCCTTGATCTGACCAACAACTTCTCTGCTAGGGATTATCCTCCCTCCTCACTAATTTGACAACAGATTTTATCCATGTCCTTTGAGGTAAAGATGAGAGATGCAGAGCTGTCTGTTGGTGTTCTGCGTTTTGTAGTATTTTTTAAAAAAACCTTTATAACGTAAACTCCATTATGAAGGACACAAAGAAAGCCTCCACTGCAAGTATTCTAATCAAAGGAGAGCTCACCTGATGTTCCCGAGGACAGAAACTGTGATGAGCTCTGTTCTGCTCTAAATTACTAATTGACTTTTTCTAAAGAACACCTACTAGGAATCTTGAAGTTTTATGGCAAATGCTAAACAGCATCTGTTTTCTAATTGTGCTTTCCATGCTATACTCCTCAGAAATAGCTCTTTTGAATAATAAGCTGGAGACACTTCCCATTAAAAGCAGTACAGATCAGAGGAAACTAGGTTAGTGTAAAAGAAGAGGTCTTAAATTCAGAAAAGCCATGAAATTTGTGGATGAGTTTTAATAATTCTCTCTTCAAGGTTCTTTTATATGTTAGTAAAACATAGCTTTTTGTATGGCATAAAAGACTGACATGCTGTTGTGAGCATCCCATGATGAATAACTGCTTATCAGCACACAGAGAAAAAAGTAATTACAGCATTAATACTGAGTTTTATGTCATTAAATCACTATTTGGATCTAAATGTACCTTTCTTTAAAAAAATATTATTATCATTAATGATAATCATTGATGATCACTCTGATAATTCAAGGAAATTACTGGTAACAAGATTTCTTCTTAGAAATCAGGCCCTTTGTGCCAAACTTTCAAGGGGACAACAGCTGCTATGTATAGACAAGTGCATATACACATTTCTTTCCCTACATTTTTAGTACCTTTCATTTTACTTAGCCAGTTCAGTGGCTTGTGTGGGCCAGTGTAGAAATGCATATATATTTCTTACCCCAGAGCACACATTTTATATATCATTCATACCATAATCTATCCATTATTCCAGAATAGATGTATGGTGTTATTCTTTGGTGTTAATACTGTGTTTAAAAAACATAAAGACAGAAAAAAAAGTGAAAGTATAGGTAGGAGAAATACTTAAAAGACAGGAAAGAAGAAATAGGTTACAATTTTGAAGATGTTCTCTCTGAATAATTTATTTAACACTTCAAATAGGTGGCCTGAGTTTCATTTCTGTCAATCCAATTTAGTTATCATAGTATAGGTTTAGGAATGAAATTAAATATTTTGGGGTAAGGCATAAGTGGTTCCAAGTGTTGCTCCTAAATATTATGTTTTGACCAGTGTACAATTTTGAGTCAGATGAATCAGCCATGATGTACTGAATCAAGTTCAAAAAGCCTTTCAGGTATAACTGTTATAAAGCAATAATAGTCACAGAGAGTTTTGACTCACGTTCCTCCACAGTGATATGTAAATTAAGATACAATATTTTTTCCAAAAAGTCACTTAGAATACAGTAACTTTTTTTTGCCTGTGTTGATAAAAACTCAAAAAATAAAATTAATTGCTGAAGTGCTTTATTAACATTTTTACTTCTCAGTGACTGTTTTTTTGTGTCCTGAAAATTAATAGCATCAAGGCCAGTTGCTTGGAGACAGCGTAAGTTTTTCTGTGCTTAGAAATTAAGTGATCTCTGGGAATTATATGAAAAATATGTTCAATTAAGTAGGGACAAGTAGGGAATTAAATGTATTTAATTTAAAAACACTTCAGAAGGCACCTTGCTTTATATGTTTGTAGCTGGTGTAGAAGCTGTCCCATTAAGTTGAACCTGCTGTCCAATTCCATTCTTATTTTCTCAACTAAATACATTTTCAGATCAAAAAGAATACAGCAACTTGGAGTAATTTTGGCCAGGCTATTATGATTTTCATTTGAGTTGACTCTACACAGATTTATTCTGTAAGTAAATACCTTTTTCTCCTGACTCAGGGTTACTCTCTCAGAGAGAAACACATTGAGTTGTATGAACTCTTGCGATTTACCCAACCCCATGCCAGCTTTCTCTATTATAATCACTTCCTCATTTCTCAGATGGGTTGCCAGGGAAAAACTCATACAAAGCAGTGCTCTGAATTGAAAAATAATGGGAGTTTCTTTACAAATATTTTCTGCATTAAGATATAGTTTTGAGCCTATACATATAATAGTGATACAGCCTATTTCCAATGAAAGATGCTCTACATCTCCTCCTAGGCTGGCCTATGGCCAGCTGAGAGCAGCTCCTCAGGAACAATAAAGCAAGGGGTATGTGGTCTTCTGAGAGTCAGGGATATCAGTTGCCACTGCAGTGGGAAAGAGGAGCACTGCATTCTTCTCTTTCCCACTGTGTCATATCAAAATGCCATGGTCAAGCTCAAAAGTTTCCCTGAAAAGTTACCATAGAAAGTTTCACTGCAGTGTTTTGTTAATATATATTTTTTTAAAGGGTGAAGCTCAAGAGCTACGAATATGAGTCTTAGCATAAATGTTATGCTTGTTATGCTTACAGAAATGTGTAATAAGTACTGCTAACAACTAAGCCTTTATTTGTTACTTGAATTATGCTGAGCTGCCTAAAGCTTTCCAGCTGTCCTACGTCAGATGATTTGAAGTATGTATCACTGAAAACATGTAGCCCTTATTCTCCATTTCAGACCAAAAAGACCTCCCTTGTCTTTACAGCACCAAGAATATGGATTTCCTCTTCTTCAGCTTACACAAACCTAATGACCAGTAGAAAGAGAGCAGAGAAGTTCAAAGCCCTTGACTACTTCTTGAATTTCACCTCCAGTGTCAGAAGCAGCAAGCTCAGCAAAGAGTTGCTCTACCAAGGAAGTGCAGAAAGGTAGCTGAGTGGTCAGTATTGGTTTAACTGTTGGATCATTTCTGAAGGCTGATCTTTTGAAAGGTCTGGATGATGATAATAAGACTGTAAATTTGTAAAACATGGCACTTTTAAAAGAGCCATAGCAAGGAATTCAAATAAGTTCCTTTTGTCAAATTTATATATAAAGTAAACAAATTTAATTAACCCAGTGATCTTCCTAGTAAATGCCACACACCACCCTCCACCCTCCCACTGCAATCTGTGATCTTTTAATTAAAAATACATGGCTGAGTTAATAACTTTAAATATTTACTTATATCATTAAAAAGAGGGAAGGGTACAGTAGCTGAAGTACTAATTGAGGGGACTTAAACTGAGTTCTTAACTTTACCAGGTTTCTACCTTTACCGAGGTTTTTTTTTTGTGACTTGATGTAGGCCTGTTAACAGAGAATTGGCAGAGAAAGCTTGAATCATTCAGTGAAACTTCCTACTATGAAAAGAACCATATGGTAGAAATCTCATGTAGTAGGATCTCTAGAATACGCTTTTTGTGTGAAACCTAAAACTCATCCCAAACAGAAAGAAAACTCTGAGTCTATAGTAAATGGTAAAGAAGCCCTGGTTATGTCGGTGGTTGTCTCTCCTACTCTATACTCATAATAGAATATGACCTGTATTTGACAAGGCTACATACAAAGGTCTTGCAGAAGTGTTGCAGTCATGGTAATCTTGGTAAGATCAAATTTGAGAATTTTTTTTTTTTTTTTTATTAGACCAGCCAGCATAGCTGGAAAAAGAAATATCAAAAAACTTCTGTGCACATGTGCCTTTCTTCCAGTATAAAATAGAAGCAGCAGACTTCAAAGCTATACAGAGACTGAGATGGATACAAATCATTAGATACCTATCAATTAGCCTGTCTGAAAGAGCAGGTATAGTACGTATGCAATAGATGCAATATTACCAGGGAGAATTATTAAGACAATGATCTTTTCATTGTAAGGTAGGCAATTTCATTTCCAGACTATGAAACCTCAAGAGATTAATGCAGAGATAGTTTATGTTGTGTCACAAAACCAGCATCTGTACTGGATCCCTGATAGTTGGTGTCCAAGAGAATTACAAATTGTATTGTGAAGATTTCCTTCTGAAGATGTTTTGTCCATCTTCCTTAATGTTTAGGACTGAGAAGTCAAAGGTAAAGTAACTGGTTTGTGTTTTTCTCTTCTGAAAGTCATACACATGTTGAGCTGGACTACTATAATTTTGATTCCAGGTCTAGAAAGTAGGGTCTCTGACACCTTGAAATGCTGGGGTTTGAACCCCAAGCCCTGAATTAAGGTTGCCATATGGGTGATCCCCACAGCCCTTCATCCAGAGGGGTGAGTTTGCCTTAGAGCTTCCCCCCAGGGTGCGGCCGGCCCTGCAGGGAGAGCCAGAAGGGAAATGAGCCCCAGGGGTCCTGCATTGAGCTGACAAAGGTCAGGTCTGCTGGGGGATAAAAGCTGGGACCCCTGGCAGGGAGTCAGGAGTGTCTGTCTGTGGAGTGCACTCCCCAGAGCTGCCTGGTTCAGGGCAGACCTCCTGACTCTCCTGGAGCTGGGCCCCAGTCTGCTCAAGACCTTTGTGAACATGGGCTGATGGGGTGAGAGTCACTATGTGGTCACCTTTTTCTAATGTGTTTAACTGGCTGCTCTGGCTGTTTCTCTTGCCAACTGTGGCAACCTTGGGTCTCTGTTTGTACCACCTGTTGTGGGCTGAGTTATGCCCTTTGTGGGATCGTTGGGGGTGGTGTCAATTATGTACCAGCTGATTGATATTTGTACCCCCAGTGATCATTCATGCAATGTCCTTCTTGTCTACAGTACAGTCTGTGTATTGGTTCATCTTCCTGCTGGTGGTGGTATCATTTTTGTTGGGCCTGGTCATTGGCAAAACACACCTAACTTCCCCAGAAGGCTCCATGCAATAGCACTCACATGGTGTCTAGGAAGACAGACTTCCAATGGCAGTATCAAGGCCATGACATTCTTTCATTCCCAGTCTGCCTCCAGTTTTATATACAATGGCCTCCTCGTTGGTGTCTTATCTCAGAACTGCAGCATCATCTCTTTCCTCCACTGTTTTTAGACAGGACATCATAACAAAAGAAATTGTATGTCACTAGATAGCACAATCTTACTATTTTAAATTACAGGGTTATCTATACAGAATTACTGTGAAACTTTGATGACATCAGTTTTGTAGAAGTGATTTTGGGTGTTAGAGGACCTACCTATGGGGGTGAACATCCTCCTGGTTGCTTAGCTGAAAATGTAATAGGATAGCTTGCCTTTTTGTGTATCCTGCTTGGAAAGCCTGTCTTTTCCCATGCACAGTGGAGGATACCTAGGCACTTGCATAGTTTTCGTTTATAATCTCTCTTTACTGCAACTTCACACTTATACAATTTGTAATGCTTCCTTCTCACACAAGAGGTTGTGTGGCTGGATATAGTAAATCACTTTTAGATTTACAGAGTAAATCAGTATGTTGGGGACATGGCTTAATGGTCATGGTAGTGTTGTGTGATGTTGGACTTGATGACCTTAGTGGTCTTTTCCAACCTTAATGATTCCCTGATTCTCAGGAGCAAGTCTGTAAACCACATGGTGAGGAATAAATAGGGAACAGCTTGAAATTTTCAAATGGCAGAGAAGTAGAAGCATAAGTTACCAGTGTTATTACTTTTGTCTGCCCTACAAAAAGAGAAATAATGCATTTGCAATATAAACAGCTCTTACTTTGCATTTTAGAAAGTAACAATAGGAGAAAGGGGGGAAAAAAACAAAAGTACGGTTTTCACCCAAGAGCACAGTGTAACTCTTCTGTAAGACGTGTTTTGTGCTGTGGATTCCAGCCAGCTGTGTAGGAAATCAGGAAGGTATTTTGCAAACAGAAGTGAAGCAGCGCTTTCTTCTTTTCCTTCTTCAGGAAATTTGTAGATTCATGGAGGTGAAATATCTGACACAGGCTCTAAAGGACAAATCACTAAGGCTATGAGACATTGCATGACAGCAGATTAAACAGAATTATATTAACATAACGTAAAACATATCAAATATATTATTTTCTCAGTTATGGCTCAAACTTATTCACAGTCCAATAGTTGCTGGTAGGAGAGGATTGCACAGATAGTTTCATGCCACACAGGTGTGTTTGAGAGCTAGACACAGGCATCTCCATCTCCTGCAACCATGCTCAGCTGCTCACTTACCAGGCTGCTGAGACAGAGCTAGGGTAAAAACTCCACTGCTAGGTTGGCCTAGGCTGCAGAAAGGAAAAAATGTTTTTTAAGAATTAAATTTCAGATTTTTAGATTAAATTGAGAAAGGAATGACATTCTGTTAGGTGATTGAGAACTCATAACAAAACTAGAAAAACAGTGATCCTTGGGGTTTTTATTCATCATGCAAGAACTTTTAAAAAGAAAACTGTCTGATCCATGCTGCCACTATGGCAGAATATTATCCATTCTACACCGTTCACTGTCTGCTGCTATATATAATCAGTTTTATGCACAGATGTCTATGAGTTAGAATGTTCTTATTCCATTTCCTTATTTGTAATATGGTGATAGGTTTTTAACACTGAAGACTGAACCTGCTGTGAGAACTGTTATCTCAAAGGAACAACACTAGTATAAAATGCTCCATCAGCTCTCTTCCAGATTAACAATACTCTGTTGACCAATTTATATAGTAACAAAGCATGAACCTTTTTTGTGTTCTTTTACATCCTATTTTTATTTCATGGCTTACATGAGCTGCAGAAATCGTCCAGTCCTAGGAGCAGCTAACCACTCTTATAGCACAGAGAATAAACACTCTGAAATACCTTTCCTGGACAGGAATTTTACTTCATTTACTATTAATCTTAAAAATCCTAAATAAACTTCACATCACCAAGCAGCATATCATGCCCCAACCCCTAAGGAAAAAAATAAAAAAGATAGAGACATCTACGTGAAGAGATGGAAACTATGGATAAGCATGTGCACCATGTTATTTCTAAATGAAAATGTTTGCGTGATTGCACAGATTATACATTCAGAAAGAGATGTATATTTTTATCTATTTTTCATTTGTTTAGATTATGACACTGTATAATTTTGTGGCTTGTCTCATCCCACGGGATCCTGATCAAGTAAATGCTGGAATTACACCATAGTTATAAATTTTAAAGGAGACAGAAATTTCCATGATGTAAAGAGTTTACATATGCATTTCTGTTTTACCTTGATGTAAAATTACAGTCCCTGCTTAACAGAGAGCAAACTTAAAGAAAGAAAAAATCTCATTTTATGTTCTATTCCTCATGGTGGCAAATAGCTCTGAATTAGCACAGGGATGACACAGAAGGATGCAAAATGGGTATGAGACTTATTTTGGAGAGGCAGAAAACAAGGCAGAGGTTTTCCGGGAAGCTCTCTGAAAGGTCAGCTTCTCCAGTAGCACCTTCTTTTCCAGGCAGCTTCACCCTCCCTTCTTTCTGCCCTTCCACTTTGGAAGCTGCCTGTGCTGCTCAGGCAGGACTCACGTGTGTGGAGGCAGTGTCAGAGCAGCAGTGCTACAGACCTCAGTGCTCCTCGTGCTCCAGGTCATGTCTGGCCTCGCTGAGTTAGAAAGGATGAGAGTTTTAGATGGGTTTGCAATTTCTTACTGTGCTACTATTGTCCACTGTGCTGGGCTGTGCATTGATAAGAAGTTAGGGATTAAGTTAAATTACTTGTGTAATTTAATTTTGCTTCATTGTATTTGTTTACAGTTATCAATAGCTACAATGTTTTTTCTTTCCAAACTTAGCTTCTGATTAGGTTCATCATTATTCATTAGCTGCATGGTTAGCAGACAGAGTCTTTCACAGTTGCCAAGGAAATGCTTATTGGCATTGTTTTTTGTTTTGCTGTTTCTTAGTGACGTGCTCAAAGCAAAGATTTAGAGTGTGCATTTCAGGTATTAAGCTACAGTTTATCTGTCACAGTATAGTGCTGCCTTTTTACTATGACTTCAGTTTATGTACTTTATTACTGTGTCATTACAAGACAGAAGTTTATTAAATGAACATCTATGATCATACTGTATGAAGTAGGTACCTGAAATCATGCTTGTCTTTTCTATTGTATTCATAGTTTTCTATATCTCATTTTTCTTGTCTCTCCATTTTTAAAGAGGAGAGGCCTAGTTTCACTGGCCTTTCTGTGTGACTGTATTCCCCAGATTTATGTATCATTCAATATTCCTTTTACTTTCCTTTATCCATCCATGTAATACCAATTTTATACCAAGGTGACCTTAACTGAGCTTCTTATTATAATGTAGTGTTGTTGTAGGACCACCAGGCATCACATTTATTATCCACTAGCAATTTTTCTCTGAAAATTCGGCTTGCCACCAGGAAAATAATGATAGTGCTATCTAAGGTGTATACTCATTCACATGCTGATGCTGGTCTCAAGGCATTTTTCTTCTTTTTTTTTTAATACATGCCTCTAGATTCTCCATAACATCACCATTGAAGTGTACAAAGTTAGGTGAAATTTAATTGCATGAAATTTCAAACATGCAAATTGACCAGGGAAAGGGAGATCATATTAAATCTATTAAGTTTTGAAAAGCATCTGATGCTGACATTAAAAAGGCTCCAGAGGCAACAGCATTCAGTGCACGATGAAGTTCCTCAGAATCAGTTTTGCCCAGTCTTCTCATAAGCTGACAAAATCATCTATATATCAGTAGTTGCAAGTGGGGCAGAGGAAGGCACTCAGTGTGCTAATGGCATTAAGCCTCTAATTCCCATGCTACTCTCTCAAGTGATATGGGAAACATTATGTTTACCTGATTTAAAGGCAAAGGTAAGTTTAAACCACTCAATAAATGTGGCAGCAATGCTCTGTTTTCCTACTGGTAGGTAGTGGGTAACTCTGAACAGCCTCTCACCTCAGGCAAGCTGGTTGGTCTGTGTCTTAACTGGCAATGGAACACACCAGTGGTTTTTTCCAGTGCTGTAGCATTGTTTGGGTTTTGGTTTTTCTTTTTATCAGAAAAGGATGACTTGGAGGATTCTCTCAATCTCAGTGTAACCTTAATCAGGCTGAGGAGGGAAAGAAAGCCCTACACCAAACTGACAGGGCACTTCTTTAGCAGTGGGATGCAAGGGAGTCTCATATTTGGTCCCAGCCACCTGGCCTAATTCAAGGTGGCGAGGAGGGAAGGAAAGGGTACTGCTGTTCTCTGAGATACGACTTAAATGCTTTCAGGAAGGAGAATTGCTTGAGATACTTTCTCTTATCTCCAGATAATACTGTAGTAACCTTAGCAATAGTGACTGTAAGCTGTAAGGAGTCCATTAGGCCTGAAGGAAGTAATCAGCTATCCAGATGGTTAATAAAGAATAAATAAGCAGACATACTAGTCTGGGAAAGCACCTATTTGTCCTGTGACTATATAGTAGCTTTCAGGTTTGATGTGTGGTGTGTAACACATTAATAAATGAGAGTGGAAAGCTTTGTGTGAACAGGAATTGTTCTCATCTGTGCAGTGCATGCTCGTTTAATAATGTATTATAATGTGTCTTTAAGACTACTTTTTCAAAAGGCTAATGAAAAAATTGCAGACCTAGAGGTACTCTGCGCCTTCTTTAAAGGGTCTGCACTTACCTGACCTGTCATACAGATTTCAATAAAAGCTTTTTGTAAGCAGGTGCTGCAGGAGTATGTTGTGTTCCCATAAACTCACCGCCCTTCCCCAAAACCAGATCCATCAAAATGGTCCAGTATGCAGCTAAATCTTGTAAGTGTGTGAGTTGTGGTTGGTTTCGTTGACTTTAGGGCAGCTCACGTGCATGAATTTTGTTCAACAACATCTGCAGAAACAAAGCAAGAGTTGCTTGTTAAACACTGAAATAATAAAGGTAAGGACAAGGGAAAGTAGTCTTCATTCCAATTAACTTCACGGTTCTCAAACGTGAGTTTTTTCCCAACCTCAAAGCCAATTTAATGGGCAATTTTACTTTAGAAACATACTTTGAATTTTTATCTCAATGCTTAATACCTCATAGTCATTTTAATCCAATTGAGAACAATGATCACCCACTTTGTGCTGAGATTTCTTCAGTGTCTCTGTGCACTTTCGCTACCGCTTCACTAGTATGAGTGCTCTTATGCTAACAGCAAGTGACAGATACACTCTTCCAGTCAAACTTCCCTTCTTTTACTATCTTGGTTTATTTGCTGCTATCATCATCGTAAATTGGCACAGTAGACTACAATTTCTTTTCTATTTTTTGTGTAGCACAAGTCCACGTTTTGAAGTTTAGCAGATGAATAATCAGGAACAAAAATAGTTACACTTATGGCATTCCCAATGTTTGAAGCAGCAACACAAGCACTGGTGTGAGCTGGTGGCTCGTAGCTCCCTTCGCTGACTTCAGTGAGATGGTGTTGAAAGTGATGCTTTTCCCTTTCCAGGATTTTTAGCTAGATTTGGGGATAAAAATATCTGTCTGGAGAAACAGAGATGACAGCTATGAGATATTTCTGTTCTCCTCCTTTTTTTTTTTTTGAATTCCATTTTACATCTCCTCTCTGATGTGCTGCCAGCTTTGGGAAGAGATCTCACAGTATGTAATTTATATAGATGGCAACCCTAGTTACCAGACTGTCTGGGCATATCAATGATCACAGGATTCAATCTGCTTCAGTTTATACATCAGCCTGTGTCATAATGATTTATGGTAATTAACCAGTTTTCCTTAATATTTAAGTATGGCCACTCAGAATATGTTTTTGATATTAATCCAAACATTCTGTCAAAGAGGCTTATCTTATTCCACTGCTGATTTTAATTACACAGTTTTGTTGCAGTGATTACTTAAAACGAAGAAAAGTTGTAGAACAATTAATTATGAATTAATTATAAACTATTAATTATGCATACATCACAAGAAAGCTGTGTCAGTTGTCAGAGCAGAATGAAAATGGACAGGAGCTATCTAACACACATTATGCTGGTTTGCTCGTGGGTACTTGTAATAGAAAGAACCACAGTTTTACTTCAGCAGG
>NW_008626523.1:20906-31222 GCF_000691845.1 Merops nubicus
ATGAGGAAACATTCCTTTAATGTGAAAATCAGAGGACGAGATGCTGCCATATATCGCTGCGCTTCGTGCTTGAATGTCCAACTCTCGACAAGTCATTTATGGTTATGTCAATTCTGCGTTGATGGCATTGTTAAAATCAAAGTGTTAGCATAGCTGTTCTAGCATCCATTCTCTTTAAAGGATGGGTGTCAAAACAGCTTGACCATGTATTGTTGTTTTCCATTCTAAGTCACAATGTGACTTAGAATTATGGGGCAACCCATAACCTTTCTAGGTGATGAAAGAGCTGCTGGCCACCTCCTGGCAGCTCCCCATCATGCTAGTATCCCATCACATCTCCCTTCTGTGGCGTGTGTGACCATCCCCAATGTATGTGAGCTCTGGAGGCCTCTCTGTGTGCATGTCCCAGTGCTCCTACAGCATGCTGGGCTGCCCCCATTACCCCTCCATGTTACTTTATATAACAGTGACAGCCTGTCTGTTTTTTTGGCCTCTTTGATTTGAGCTGTAACTAGTGTCACAGAAGCACTGCATCATCTGGCTTAAGTCTGGATTTTTAAATGAAAAATTAGATCTTGCCTTCTGCTTTGTCTCTTCTCCTTGAACATGTTCCACATGGGCAGTGTGAGGCTCTCCTCCTGAGCTGGCATGCTGGTAGCACGGCCAGCCAGAAGTGCAGCATAAGTGCAGCTCCTCTCTCTCTCCTGTCACCTGAACCTGTTCCTCCTCCCTCTCTCAGCATCATGGCTGGTGCTCCCTGGTCAGTCCTTTACCTACTCACTCACCCCTTTGGCTGCAGTTCCTGTGCTGTCCTATCCTATCTTTTGCCACCTTCAAGTCTGGCCACCCAGAGACTCAGGGCAAGGTAGCATAGGGGGTTCCTGAGCCACACTATGTGTAGACGACATACAAGGCTGCACATCTCAGCACTTGCTTTAAAGTCACTCCAGGAAGGATAATAATGGAAATGCCTATTAAACAAAATATTTATTAAGGAAAAAATTATTGAAGCTCATGCCCTTCTCCTTTATTCCATCTGAGTGCCCTGATACATGGGTAACTTTACACATAATATATGTATAGTAAAAATAGCAATACAACTTACTTATAATTCAGGTCACTTCACAACATTTTTTTTCCAAGTCCCTCCTGCATGCATTTCTGCAGAGCTAATTATGGACCCCTGCAGGATCAATGCTTTACTAATTTCAATATGTTGTGACAATATTGTCACCAATGAATTTTACTGCTTCAAAAGGCAAATTACACTGCGCCAACAATTAGAAAAAAATTGCTTTGTTTTTCCTTTATGT
The DNA here is from genome assembly GCF_000691845.1 of Merops nubicus. Classification (NCBI taxonomy): domain Eukaryota; kingdom Metazoa; phylum Chordata; class Aves; order Coraciiformes; family Meropidae; genus Merops; species Merops nubicus. The sequence continues at coordinate 22,220 of NW_008626523.1, forward strand.
AAATTCTTTGGCATTAGCATTCACATTTTCATGCAGGCATTTGATACAGCATAAGTATTAGTGTTACACAAAAGGGTGAAAAGAAAGCAGAAAAATAATCACATCTCTCAAAAGAGAAAATTATAGTAAACCCTGTGATAAACAGAGAATTCTCAGAAGTTAAATACTGAAGTTATATCTGCTCTTGGGAAATGTAATCAGCACATATTGTACACAGCAGGTAGGGCATGTCCTTACACCACTTATTAGAATTAGTGGCAAATGTTACACCTGTAAAACACATGGTATACTTGATTTATTTTTAAAACTTATGATTTGCTTTTCTTCAAATATTGGGTACTGTGTGCTTCTGTAGTGGAACACTTTCTAACAACTATTTTTGGAACAAGTACTACTTGTCTTACATGAATTATCACATTCACAGTGCCTAACGATTGTTATTTAAGGAAAGTAGATTTTCTGCCTCTCCTTGTGTGTTCTTTTAACTTTATAATCACTTAAGTGTAAAAGGAAAGAAGACCAATGTCTCTTCCATTGAAATGCTCGTATTGGTTTGCTAGAAAAACAAAAGCTATAACTGGCAATTAAATAAAGACTGTAAACTGAAATTATCACAGTAATATCTCCTGCTTTGGCTTTGATTTTTCGTCTCTTGTCCTTTCTTTTGCTGCTTGGGATTATGAAGCAGTCACCAATGTAAAACAGACATCCATTTTAAGACATGGGAAGCATCTATCAATTCAGCTTGAGTGCAGTAACCATTCTTAGGCTAAGGCTTAGAGCTGCTATGTGCAGCGTTTGAGGCTTGCTGTTTTATTCAGGTAACATCAGGATTTCCAAAACGTGTTTTATGATTAGGCTGGGGAACGTCTGGGAACTGTTTTTTCTTTCTTTTTGTCTCATGCGAACATTATTTCTTCCCTCTCTCATTTAGGAGTCAGAAAGGTTTCTGTGCCCATCCAAAATTATGACGTGGGATAGGTGGAGGATTTTGAGTTTATAAAGCAGTTGTGGTTTTGAGTAGTATAACCCATTTGTCTATTGCACCATAAAGTAAAGAGCATGTGAGCAGGTGGAGTCCTTATGCTGAGCACGCCGTGGCTGAGGTTCATGGCAGCAAGGTACGTGGGTGATTCCCACGCCCGGGCTGCTCCGTGCGGACTGGGAGTCGCCGGTTTGCCCGCACCGCAGCGACGTGTCCCCGGCAGCTCTGCAGAGCCTTCACCTTGCGGCCGGGAGCAGAGGGGGAACAGTGCAGTGTGTGCTGGTGGGTGACACCAGCAGAGGGCTTTGCCTGGCTGCCTCTCTACCTTTTGGGACTGCGCAGGTGGCACAGCAGCCCCTGCACAAGTTGTTTGCCATGAGTCTGAAGTGAGTCTCCTCAACTGGGATAAGCAAAGCCCAGTGGTAAGCCTGAGCCGTAACGTGGTGCAAAATATCTTCACCCGAATCAGAGGGCCCAGCTGGTCATGTGCTATGGGCAGTACCTGAAGTTGTGTAGTGTCAGTGAGCTGGGTAATATCTGTGCTATTTCTAAAGCAACAGGTAAACATTTACTATATACTGTCTGTGTCTGAAAAAATGCCCATTAATCAGTGGCCACTTTACCCTCCTGTTATGAACAAGCAGGATTGCACAGCCTGCTTTGGGAGCATGTGCTGTTCTATACAGAGCACATCCTTTTCCCCTGCACCTCTGCTTCTGTTTTTAACTCAAAGCTTAGCCCAGCTGTGGTCTGGAGTTCTCTGCAGGCTGGTGTAAGGTCACTTTAAACTCTGCAGAGCGGGTGCTTAAATAACATTCACATGAATTCTATTCAGCCTCTAAGCTATTGTTGTACCAGGTTTGCTTCACAAAGCAGTGCAGCCTTTCATGTCTTTCTCTGGAGGAATGAATCTGAGGCTTCACTCACATGAAAAATCTTGGTATGATTTATTTACAGGTTGCCCAAGAACATTCCTATAAATAATGCTTTAGCCTTATTTTTTCCTTTGTGAACTTGGCATTTTTTGTGTGCCTCCTAAGGCTGTTGGTTTATTATCACAATGAATACTGCCACATTTTATGCACTGCTTTGAAAAAGGCAAGTCGTTTTCCTCCAACCTGAAGAACTATCACCTGAATCTAGTCTGTGTATTGCTGATGCTTGACATTCATAGGTTAATTTCTGTTATGATTTTATTTCTTTCCAAAGTAGACACCTAACTACCACTGGTCTATCTACTTTGATATGTATTTCAAGATGTTGGAAGTAGTCTAAACTGATAAAGCCCGTTAAGTTAGACAGGTTTCTTTCAAATACGCTTATACCTGTGTAACAGAAGAAGTAAAAAAACCACATAACAGAATATAGAAAAAAACCAAACATTCTCTTTTTCTATTTTTGTAACTTTCTTCAAAGACTAAGTACAGGCCTTTTTAATTTTTAAATTAAAACTATCAATACAGTTTAGAAGTCTAGCTTTGATATGTTGTAGTCTGCTACAAAATATTACTAGTCATTGCAAATAGATTATGCATTAACATCTTAGTTGACTAGTATCTAGAACTAAAGTAAATTAATTATTTTAACTTAAGAGCTGCAAGCCTGAACACCAGAACATTAACAAAATTTCTAGTTTACAGAGCAAAACCAGTCATGTAAAACTATTCAATTTCTTTGAAGATATAAAGAGATCACAATAATAAAATCAATGCTAATGGACATTCAATACAAATATGTGTTTTAAAACCGCTTTCTGATATTTTAATATCAGACACTTTTAGTCTTGTATGTGGGAATAAAATACAAACACGCTTTCTTCTACCAAATGATCTGTTGGTGGAATGACCCCAAGGCCAAAGGTAAAACAGGCTACTTGCTGTTTTTTACAGTGTTTTTACTGGGACTATTTTTATTAGAGTTATAGTGGATACTGTTATGCCTCTAGTGAGTCAGGGCCTTGGGACATTTATGCCACCTGTCATCCCCTCTTAACAGCTTTGTTCTTGCATGCACTGGTTGAAAAAACTATTATGCCATTTTTCAGTTTCAGCCTGCAGTGGTTTAACAAGCTACTGACACTTTTCCACAGTATGACCTGATACAGACAAGCATTTTTTAAGAGAGCCCTAAGGCTAACAATAATATTTATATCTTCTGTCATTCATTGAAAAACAGGGCAAATAAAGCAGACAAAGATCTGGTATACTTTCCCTTTTGCTCATTAATGTTTCAGCTGATTCTGTGGGTGTTCTGTGGAAGAGCAGTTGCTTTCATTTTCTCATGAAAGAAAATACTGTATTTCTCATTCAAATCTATTGCCTATGAGATTCTGCTTTAAGCTTTTTCTTGAAGGAAAAAAGCTTCATCTCCTCTACACAGAAAGATGCATAACACAAAAATATGTGCATTGAACAATGCTGGATTTGCCTTGAAAAAAACAGATACACTGCAGAAATAGTACGTGACGCATGCTGATGGAGAAACAGAGAGCCTAGTTCAACAGGATGTGCCTACAACCTTCCAGGCCACCTATCTGCTTGCAAGAGAAGGGTACTAGTTCTCAGAGAGGCAAATCTCTCCTGTCTGTGGTTGCACACAAAAGCCACAGTGCTGTATTTCTCACCCAGAAGGCTCCACCCGTCTGCCGCTGACTCCCTTGACAGGAGAAGTGTCCAGCTTCCACTGCTCTTGTCCCCAGCTGTCCTGCAACACACATTTCTGTTCTCTCCCAGTGTCACTTCACTGTGAGGAGCTGAAATCTGTCTTGTATACCTACAATTTTTAAGAGTGCATTTCCTCCCTGAGCTCCTGCCCAGGCACCTAAACCTTGCATCACTCTTAGAAGGTTTATTGTCTACCTTTAGCCTGTATCTAGGGCTAAACTACATCAGTTGCTCTATGGCCCAATGACCCCTCCCCAGCTGAGAAGGGGAATCAGGAAGAGAAGAGGAGACCTACAGGTTGAAATGAAAATGGATTTAAGGAAACAGCAAAACTAATGTTAATGCCAACATGAGATACACAGAGTTATACCCAGCCCAGTGAATCTACAGTGGTCACAATAAACAGGACAGCCCTTCTCAGGAACAGGATGTTAAGCAAGCCCCTCCAGAGATGGGAAACACACCCCACACCATTCTCAGCAAAACTACTTCATATATAATGTGCAAGGTACTTATTGTATGGGATACATCTATGAGCTAGCCTGGGTCAGCTGCCCTGGCTTTTGCCCTCCCAGCTCTTCAGGTGACTGACTCAGAACTGCTAATGCTTGCATACTGTGGCTGGCTTATGATTCTATTCCAGAAAAATCAGGATACTTATAAAAGTATTTATGACCCTCAAGTAGAAAGTAGAACAGAAATAGAATTTGAGTTGTGATATCCCACATTTCACCTGTTGCTACCTGCTTTGGTGGTTTAACAAAATGGACCATTTTCTGCCCATTTTACTCTTTACTGCAGTCTGAGTGTCTGCTTCAGGACCTCGTAACCCCAATGTAACAGCAGTGTTGTGACTCACCGACGGGGCTGGTGCTTCCCTCTAGGATCTGCCAGAGAAACAGGAAGGCTTGTTCTCCTGAGAATAAATGATCCCTTCTGTCACTGAAGAGTTGAGAGCAGCAGTCAGGGATGGCTGTGTAGGTGCATGAGATCAGTCCACAGCTCTTTTTTCTCAAGCACAGCTGGATTGTTATTGGTTATAAAGCCCCATATTGGCTGATGCAGGTTGATTGGTTTTGTTTGTTTGGTTGGTTTTTTGCTTATTTTTTTTTTTAAGGTAATTCATGCATTCAAGCTGAAAGCAACCTCACAGAGTTTTCAATTATGACTGTCTTTAACTGGAGTTATAAATAAGGTTAGATACAAAACTATGCTTTAAAGAGAGAAAATGCTTTGTTGTAGATAAAATGGGGCTGATTAGGACTGATTTAGAGAATATTTCATAACCCAAAGCAAGAGAGAAGAGTCTTAACCTGTGACCAGGATAGGAATTGTATGTAAAGTGCCTAGGTGACAAACGCCACTGCACTGTGTATACACAATACACAAGAGATTGGTATGTATTGTTTGATGTCATGTACATGCAAACAAATACACAATACCTTATGATCAGTTTCATGGTTCTTCACTTTCAGATAAAAAGACCAAATCCACTAGAAAGAAATCCATAGAAGAAATTCCAAAATGTCAATGGGTATATCAAAACTGCGTTTTCATTTTTGTGTTTTAAAATGCCATGGAGTGGAACAAGGTTTGAATGAAGTTGATTTTGTCTTATTTAGAAAGTAGTTAGGAAAGTTCCAAGTAATTCCATTGAAGTGTGGACACCTAGCTGCCATAGTTAAATTAGGATTCTAAATTAGAAAGTTGTGTTCTAATGGTGTTTTAGATCATCAGTGGGCTGAATCACATATGAAAGTTATTTCATTTGAAGTGTAAGAAGTAATAACAGATTTCATGTAAAGGCTGAAAATGAGGGGATGTGAAATTCAAGCCCATCTACAGCAGTGGTGTTCCAGCTGTTTCTCTTTGGGTGCAAATTTATGGTGGTCAGTGAAATCAGTGTTTCTCACCAGCTTTCTACTGCTTCCCAGTAGTCCATATCATCCTGAAAAATGTGAAATAATGAGGTATTACTGAAATGTCATGGGCCAGATAGAGAAAGCTGGTAATCAGTCAAAGATGAGGTGCACTGCAAATTCACAGGAAAATTAGAATAATACATAGGAAGACCAGAGTGACCTTAAAACAGCATTAATAGAAATAGAATGAAATGTACAAGGTCTGGCACATAAGAACTACTAATAAGAAGACTACTGTAAATGGAAAATGAATGATAAAGACAGAGACACTGTTAATCATAGAATAATTATGTGTTGCAGCTCTGAAAAAGACGAAAGCCTTCCTAAAACATATAAGTTCAGAGATAGGGAAAGTATTTGTGCTATTGTAAAAGGTCTTGGTGAAATAATTGCTGATCATGTTCCAAAAATACTAACATACTTTTGTGCATATTACTCGAGAATTTTCTAATTAAAGATACGAAAACCCAGAAAGAGTAAACCTCTTCCTTGTAATTCATGAGCATGACCAATTATATGTTTGTTCTTTAAGAGGACGTTAAATCACACTCTGGTGACTTCAGATTCTTCTTTCTTTACTGCAAGTGCCTCTTTCCCCTAATATTTTTACAGCCCCAGTCCTTTACAACTACAGGCTACTACTCCTGATCCAGTCCCATCTCTCATTTGCTATTTTAAATGGGCTAAGTACAAATTATAGTTAAAAAAAAAAAAAAATAGGTAAGTCCTATTAGTGGGCTTGGCTGTTTACATTAAAGATTGGTAAACAGTGCCTGAGGGTAAAATCCTCAGTAAAAGCTTCTGAGATTAGAAAAACCTAGAGCAAAATGCTCTTTACTCTTCTCCAACCTTGTAATGCTGAAAGGAAGAAAACCATCAGTGGAGGGGGTGTGTGTTTTAAGAGCAGTGGTTCTGGAAGAAGACTTTAACAAAAGTGCACTTTACAGCCTGATCAGATACTGTAAGGATTTCGGTCTTGACCATAGGTTGTGTGGGGGTGATTTTCTGCCAGGACATGCTCTGGCCCCAGCATCTGCGAGTCAGCTGGTTGTCACTGCCTGACGATACTGCAGCTGACAGAATCTAAGCTGTCACATAAATAAATAAACAGGCTTCCTGCATGGTAAAAATATTATTCGTAACGTAAGCTGATACATCACTTTCTCGATAAACTGCCTCTGCAGAAAATCTATGTCAGCTGAACAACAGAATAATGAAAATATAAGCTGCCTTGCCTTATGCTTCAATACTGCTTTTACTTCAAAGCTATTTAAACAAGTTGTGCTATAAACACGAAAATTTTTTTTTTTTTTTTCCAAGTGACTTGCAAGAAAGTCAAAATATCTTGGCCTGGGGAGGAGACGGAACACATAACCTAGTGCATATTTTCTATTTTTAATGTCTATGAACTAATTTTGTTGGAATCACTAGGAAGAATGGAAATTAATGCTTTGTTATTTGCCTTCCATTTCTCCAGATAAAGCACAACTACCTTCTTCTTTACGGTCAATATACTAACCAAGCTCTAATATACTTCTATCATTCTCTTACTGAAATTATTTTATTTAATTTACACTGTATTTGGACCTTTATTTTGTTGTATCGTGATTCAATATTATTTTTGCTGAAGTGAGATCATGAGGCAATATCTGAATATTTATACATGTAAATGATAGTTTTGAGCCCCCCTGGCTTTTTTTAATATCTATTTTAAAGACATAGAATATCTTGGAGCCTATGTGATAACTTGGATATATTCAAAGCAATGCTTTACTTTGCATTGGTGGAAGCATTATAAAGCTGGTGAGAGAAATAGTTGACACCTTTTGAGAATATGCCAAAACATAAAGAAGACATTTATATTAATAAGTCCCAGGCACACAAGCGTACATAACTTTCATCCTGCATTGGATCATCTTCAAAACTCATGGTGAAAACTCACTGAGGGGAAAACTCATGAAAGATACCTACATCCACGTTGGAGACTGCAGCTTCTAATCTGGTGGGTCCACACATTCCAACTGTATTTCTTATGCTACCAGAAAGCTGAGATAACATGTATCATTGATAGGACTATTCAGCCTAAGGTCTGTAGGTCTCAGTGTGTAAGTTATGGCATCTCTGGTTAAAACAAACAAACCAAGACAACCTGCATACACAGCTCCCGTGCAGCCAGCAGCAGGTATGTGCAAGCACATGGGCACAGCCACGGACCGTTGCATAAGATGTAATCATTATGTTGCCCTCATTTCCCCCCCCCACAGCTGCAGACGATGGTGAGTTAAGAAACAGGCTGGAGAGTTTTCTGAAGATGTACATAGGGAGGGTTGGTGGTTTGTTTAGTTGATTTTTGAGTTTTGTTTTGTTTTTTAAAGATTGCTTTGTTCTTTTAATAAAAAATTAGAAGAGAAGCTGTTTTTATGGGCTTTGACTGGCCTCCTAGCCATGCCAAGGAACTCCAGCCACAGGCAGCTTCTCTGCTCTCAGGCAAAAAATATTTTCCCCAACACATATGTATAGCATTTAGGAGTTCCTAAATAGGTGCTACATAACGGCTGACTCTTTTTATTATTTAATGGACTCAATAAGTTATAATTTTGCAAACAGAGCTCTGAAATTCTCAGATCTCTATATCATTTCAGTATTTGAAGCATGGCAAGCTTAGTGAACTCATCCATGTCTACTTTATATGAACGTCCTGTGTTTGCTATAGCCTTGGCAATTACATGTATTTTACGGTTCATATTTTCCTGAATATTTCTGCTGTATGAGAATGTCAAAGTGTGAGTGTATTGGATGAGAGCTACAGAAGAAGGCCATCTCACTGCACAGTGCACACCTGTAATTTCAGGGAAATATGAAATACAGATACTGTGTGGATTTTGGACATTTTCCACAAAACTGTCAGAAGAAAGCCATGGCCTTTTATGATCACCAGCATCTATGTTCAATTGAGAGTGACTAGATGAAGCAAGAATTCAAATCGAGTCTCCTTGGTGAATTGTTTGCCAATAGAGATGTATCTCGGTGAGAGCAAAATGGTCCCAAGAGAATTTAATTTCTATCAAAAAAGCAAGTAGAAAAAAATTATTTGGGGCTAGGAAGTGTTTTCTAGACAGGTTGTGATGCAAAATTTTGATGAAAGGGAGAGTGATGACAAAATTTTTGGGACATTATTTTCTGTAGAAACATTAATGTGTGTCACTCATACAAAAAAGAATACTGCACTTTCTGTGGAAATTCATTCTGTTTGATCTGCACACAGAACTCATGGAAATTCTCATGAACCAGGTGTTGACTAGAGTATCAGTCTTCCTTTCTGTGAGATACTTCAGATTAACAATTTGTACTGGTTTGGGGGGGGTGGCTGGGATTGTGGGGGTGATTGTCAAAGGTGGTTTGGAGAAAAAAGAATTTAAGAAATCCCCACTTA
>NW_008626524.1:0-504 GCF_000691845.1 Merops nubicus
CAAAAATTCAGAAAAACAATATTCCATTCTGAAAAAAGAATTACTAACAATTTATAAAACACTCAAAAAAATTGATAAAATTACCAAGAAACAAAAGGTGATTCTACAAGACCCATTTAAGGTAATCAACCAAATACTATCTAGGAAAACACCTCCAAATGGAATATCCCAAAAAGGAACAATCAGAAAACGATATAACCAAATTGAATTTTATTCTAACCTTTTCAAACTTGAAAAGGAACCAGACAAACAACTTAAAATTCAAAAACAAATTACCTCTATAAAAGAAGAGGTTCTAGTGATAAAAATCCCTAGTCCCATTAAAGAAACTCCAGAATACCAAAGTGAAATAACAAATACTTGGTTCACAAACACTTCAACCTGAAGAAAAAGGAAAATGTGGAGATTTAAATCCATGACAATTAACCCCTCTACGGATGAACGACTAATAAACCAAGATAAGAATAATATGGAAACTAAAAAACTAAATACGATACTCAATAT
>NW_008626525.1:0-13533 GCF_000691845.1 Merops nubicus
ACCTAAAGGATTCTATGATTCTTCCTTCAGAAATATCAGATAATCATATCAGTTGGAAAAGACTGGGATCATCAAGCCCAACCATCAATCTAACAGTACCAAGTCCACCACTAAACCATATAGGAGTTTTTCCCCAATATTCTGCCTAAACATCCCCTAGCACAACTTGAGGCCATTTCACTTGTTACTTGGGAGAATACACTGGCACCCACATCACTACAACCTCCTTTTAGGTAGTTGTAGACTGCAATAAGGTCTCCCCAAAGCCTCCTTTTCTCCAGGCTAAACCCCAGGTCCCTCAGCTGCTCCTCATAAGAATTGTTCTCCAGGCCCTTCACCAGCTTCATTGCTCTTCTTTGGACATGCTCCAGCACTCAATGTCTTTCTTGTAGTGAGGGGCCTAAAACTGAACACAGTACTCGAGGTGTGGCCTCACCAGTGCCAAGTTCAAGGTCACAATCACTTCTCTAGTCCTGCTGGCCACACTACTTCTGATAAAAGCCAGGATGCTTTTGGCTTTCTTGGCCACCTTGGGCACATTGCTGGCTCATGTTCAGGCAGCTGTTGATCAACACCTCCAGGTCTTTTTCTGCCACACAGCTTTCAGCCACTCTTCCTCAATCCTGTAGCATCACATGGGGCTGTTTTGACCCAAGTGCAGGACCTGGCATCTGGCCTTGGTAAACCTCATTCCATTGATCCAGCCTGTCCAGATCCCTCTAGAGAGCCTTCCTACCCTTGAACTTATCTATGCTCCCACCCAGCTTTGTATCAGCCACAAACTTCCTGAGGATGCACTCAATGCCCTCATCCAAACCAGTGATAAAGACATTAAACAGAACAAGCCCCAGCACTGAGCCCTGGGGAAGACCACTTGTGACTGTCCACCAGCTGGATTTAACCATAATTCTTTGGGCCTTGCTGTCCAGCCAGATTTTTACCCAGTGACGAGTATGCCCACCCAAGCCATCAGCAGTAGTTTCCACAGGAGAATGCTGTGGAAAACAATGTCAAAGACTTTTCTGAAGTCCAAGTAGACAACACCTCCAGCCTTCCCCTCACCCACTCGGTAGATCACCTTGTCATAGGTGATCAGATTAGTCAAGCAGAACCTGCCTTTTATAAACCCATGCTGACTGGGCCTGAACCCTTGGTTGCAGCAGTATGATGCAACAGTACCAAAAGAAAACGAATTTTATAGACAGGCTAAGTAAAATAAGATTCAGCAATAACAAACAACACAAACAGATTATTAACAGACTGACTGCACAAAGAATTAAAAGTAGAAAGAAGAATGCAACTTTTAAAGCCACATCAGTCCACGTTAAACTGATTTCCTTAGCCTGACTATTTCAAAGTCATTTATGGCTTGAACTGTCTGTATGAGAGCAGAAGGCACCCTACATGTTAGCTTTACAGGACTCCAACATTTGAACAAGAAAGCCAGATACAAAGAGATCCTCAAGTTTATTTGCTAGTTGTAAGGCAATTTGCTGATAGGGTTTTTACACTGTTAGTATGGATTAATGAAACTAACATGTACTAAGGCAAGAAGAGTGTTTTACATTTTCACCAAAATAGGGCCAGATTTTTTTGATACAACATCAGAAACCCATAGTCAATATTCTCCAGGTCTCACAGCATAAAATCTTTCAAATTAGGAATGAAGAGAGACATTTCCTCATTTGGAGAGCATAACATTTACCACATTAGATTAACCAGGAATACTTGCACACAAAGAAAGTCTTTCCACAAGTACCACCATTTTCAATAGTAAATTAGATAGGTTGGATATTTGTAGGACTTCAGAGATGTAGTTTTCTGTTCTCTAGACAGATCTGCTAATGTCATTAGGCACAGACACCGGGGTGGGTCCCCCATTTTCTTTGGCTCAAATTTTGACCTCCCCTAAAAAGCCAGCAGGCACCAATTTAGTTCCTTGTTTTTCCATAAGCAACAGGGCCAATGGCAAACAGTCAAAATATTTCCTTAGAAGCTTGAAGTGGCATTAACATGAACTTGGGACTTTACCAGGTCTTTGAGTACAGAATTTAGATTTTTCTACTGTAACACTACACATAAGTGTTCTGAAGCTTCCATTACCTGTAGGCTTTTTAAAAAACAGAAGAATGTTTGATTTGGATGGTTTCATTAAACTGGGGAATATTAATGGATTATACCCACAGCCTCAAAAGTAATTGCCAGTTGTCTGCAAGTGACTACTTCTATATGAAGGCCAAAATTATCAAAGCAAACCACAAAAAGTAATTCACAAGCACCAAACATACTCCTTGTTTATCTTTCTAGGTCAGTGCCTCTAGTTTAGGCAGAAACTTCATTACTTCTCCAGTACAGCAGATAGCAGCAGTTAGAGCTCAGAAACTCAGCTTCATTTACAGATTAATGTCCTGGTTTGTGCAATTGTTGCAGCACGGTCACCCTAGAGCCATACACACACTCATACGCAGTCCTAAAATGAATGTATATGGAAAACAACAAGAAAATGGTATACCGGAAGTTCCTTAGCTGTATTTGTACAGACAAATAGAGGGCTTCAGGTTTTCTTTAGTACAGATTCTTTCACAACCATCTCCAAACCTAAGCTACACTACACATCTATAACTACATGCCTGTGTATGTATGTATGCATGCATGTACAATCTTAAATGTCTTGGTTTTATTATCTAATGGTAAAAGAGACCGCAAAGGCAAGGAGAAATGAAATATTAAAAACAAAAAAAACAAATTTAAGAAAAAAGGTTCATCTGAACATCTTATGGTCTGAAGCATCATGATGCAAATTGTCATTCAGCAGTGCCAACCTAATAACAAACAGCATGATGTTTAATCAATAAGAAACCTAAACATTGCATCCGAGTAGAACATAATTTTCTTCAGGCTTCAGAACTAAAACATCTAAAGAGAGCTCTTCTTTATGCGTAGGGCTTCGAGTGAGATTAACACACCTTAAAACTTCTGCAAAAAGCTAAAAGGGCAGTTTTGTCCTCACAGGAACATTTGTGTCCAAGTGTTAAAACGAGTAATGGAGCCCACTCAGATGTTCACAACAAAATATTGTAACTCCTATTAACTGGACACACACATATTTTGATCTGATGCCTAATGCTAGACACTCAAGTTTATAGAAGTTTGCCAAAACATCTATGCCATGCATTTCCTCATAGCCTACAAACATAGCTATTTGCATAGAAGATATTAGAGCTCTAAGCTTGAAGCTGCCTCTGTAGAATAAAATCTATGCACCAGTCATCTGTAACTGGGAGTATATCTACTTATACAACAAGCAATGGCATCTCAGACTATTTTACTTCTATTCAGTTAAATTTTAATTTTTTTTTTTTCCCTTTATATTGCAATGATTGCTGGTAGGATGAGAGGAAGGAAAGCAGACAGGTGCTCTCATGTTAATTTAGCAGTCTCCAACTGCAGTATAACGGTCTAAATCCCATTTTAGTTTAGGCATTAACCAGGATCTGTGTTTCTGAGATGTCAGGGTCTCTACTAACTGAGCCAAAGTCAACTTTTTGGATGGTGAAACAGTGTTTCTAAATGATTTTAGATCTCAAAATAAGTGTTACTAAAATTTTTACTCAAATCTGAATAGCCCTAATCTGTACAGAAGACCTGGAAAAGGATTACTCTACACACAAGATCCAGACACCTACACATATACTGGAAGGATGACAAAGTCAGGACTTTCTCCATCCCTAAATGTATCACTGGAATTCACAGCTATTACCATTATCATAACAGCTTTCCTTCCACCTTATGTTTTTCTGGTTTGATTGCTATGTGATCACATGTGGTATAGGTAGGGTAGGTTTATTCTAGACAGAAATCTATAAGGTCACATTTGACTAATATGGACCAAAACCAAAGACTGCAACAATTGGAACAGGGAACTCAACCTTTAGAAAGTTAATATAAAGATGAAAAAAAGCAAATACTCCAAAATGTTAAACAGATTAGGCCAAAATCAGTCACCAACAATATCTTTAGGTGTGCAATAACAGCATTTAGCCATATCAGAGAGGTATAAATAGCTTTTTGAAGTCTTTCCATAGTTTTAAACTGCCTCCAATGTCCATTGACAAGACAAGAATTGAAACTCATCTCCTCTAGGAAGACAAATATCTTCTAATACACTCGTGTGTTTCCATTAGGGAAAGCAATGTTTCAAGCTGGTAACATTCACAAAGTTTCAGAGTAGTTTAGAAAAAAGTACAGCAGAAGGAAAATGAGCACTACAACTATGCTTCATTTTTCCCTCTTTCTGCATCTTTTTAACTGCCTTTGGCATAACAGAGAAAACAAAGTTAATAACAAAGAAAGGCCTAGTTTTTTTTAAAACGTTCTATTGCTAATTGTAATTCAGCTTTAAATGGACTCTTGACAGTTAGGGAATTGGTCTCAGTTATACTCTTTCTGGATGTGGGAACACAAAGCACGAAGTACAAAACATGATTTTATTTATCAGCTTTTTATGAGCTGCACTATGAGTTCTCCCCTTTCTTTTCCATTCCACCCTCTTTGGAGTGCTTTTTTCATTATGGTACCATACCTCAGGATTGCTGTTTATCTGAAGACTCTTCTAGAGGCAAGAACTGGGAACAACAAGGGAAGAAAAGGAAGGAGAGGAAAGTCTCATTTTCATCACTTTTTTCTGTGTTCTTGTGTCCACATACTTCCCCCCTCCATCCCCTTCCTGCTGCCTTCTGTCAACCAAACTTAAAATATAGAAACATATTCAGCGTCTGCTATTTACTGAAGTGTCTCCGACAGTTCCTTAGTTTATCACAGCTAATACTAGTTTCAGTCTTTAAATAAAAATGTACTTTTTCTCTGGCTCTTATTATATGTACACATTGGTTAAAAAAAAAAATGCTTCAAAATTCACTTGCAAGTACTTCAGCTGACACTAACATCACCTGGAGAACTCAGTTCCTGTACAATATCTGCACGTGTAGGTGCTACTACTCTTCCCTTGCAAAGGAAAGGTTGTTTATACTGAGAGTCATTCATTCACTTTCATCTTCACCCACGCAGAATAAAGTACCAAGATCCAGCTTTCAAAGGGATCAGACCTTTGACCAAACTGACTTTCCCCACAGGCTGAGAAAGGTTCAAAAGAGCAATTGAGGACGTCGGACCTATCCTTGTTCTGTGAAACAGACTGTAAATGCAAACTATTAAAAAGAAGCTTGGCTTCACTACTCAACACAAAGGACAATATTAAAGAATGCAATGAACTACTTCTCAGATCATAAAAAGATGACCCATTGCTTTGATACAAATTTCAATATTACACCAAACATAAATGACCATATTAAATTTGTAGGTGGAAATTAAAATCTTAACTGAAGATGGAGTAAGGCACTTGGTGATTTGACTAGCAGTATAGTTACTATCACAATGCCAAAAAAAGTAAGATACAGGTCTGAAAGACTGAACTCAGCCAGAAAAAAAGAGTAAGTACAATGGAGAATATCATGTCTAAGTGTAGGGACAGATTTCTAATGATGAAATAACAAGTATGAAATAAAAATTAAAAATATTAGAAATAGCCCATTACACTTTTCAGCCCCTAAACAGCTTTGAAAAATCCAATTTGTCATCACTTTTGAAAATTTTATCCCAAAGCTTTCTACCAAAATCTCAATACAAAGAATGCAGATCATACATCTTCAGCCTTATCACTGCCAGTTCTATAGCTAGGCAGTTAGGGGTGTTGATACTTGAGATAGAAATTGTAAAACCATGCAGCAGGCCAAAGAAATATTACCTGGAATAGTAAACAGAAGAAAACTGTCATCATCAGGATGAAGCTGGAAACAGACTGGAGGTTGGAAGTGAGGTAGTTGAGCTTGAGAAAGAGAACTGATGAGAGTAGTGTAAGTGGGGTGTTGAATGACTTAACCGCTTATTTCCTCGATTTTTGTTTGTTTTGGCGTACAGGAAGTCTAACAGTCTTAACCAGAAGCTGATAAAAATCTCTGTGTGGCTAGGTAGACAGAGAATTAGACAAAAACAAGTGTAATACATATTATCACAGAGCATAAATAACATTGGGTAAGAAACTACAACAGCTTTCTTTCATAGGTGACAAAATAGAGACAGAAGTACTATGTGACATAACACACAAAGTTGAGCAGAGGTCAAAAAGTAGCCTGAAGACTTGTGTGATTTTAGCTCAACAGGAGGCAGTAGGACTTGCAGGCTTGTTGAAAAGTAGTTCAAGATACCTTGTATGTCTTTTTATATTAATCATTCTGTTAGTAGGAAAGACACACCAAGGAAAAGTCTGAGACGTGGAGACTGGCCCACCTCCACATCTCACTACTCTTTATTCAACTGTCTGAAGAAAAAAAAAAAAAAATAGAAAAAGGGCTTTTCCTCTCTTATAATAAAAATGAAAGTTCACAGCTGCTAGGAAAGGCAAGTGTGAAAATGAAGAAGTCTCTATTGACTGGAGATGTTTGCAAAAGCAAGGAGAAAAGGAGAGTGGAGGGCAATCACACTGCCAATATCTAGCAAAGGAGAATAGGCAAATTCCTTACAGCATCAGTAAAGAGACAGGCTCCACTTAGAGGAACAGAATTCTCCTCTTTGATAAATTTCAAAGTGTTTTCTTTGCCTTTTTCGCCCACTTTTTTTTTTTTTTTGCGGGGGGGTGGGAGAAGGGAGGAGTATGTCTTTTTTGTTGTTGTTGTTGTTGTGAAGTTTCCCAACTAGACCTTGCAGTTGCAGACCTAAAGAATAATCACTGTTGTTTCTTCCTGTGAACTGGGCCACAAAGCTGGATTCTCTATTAGTTTAAAAGGAAGGGTCCAAGTCCTGGAAGATGTCAAGTGTTCTCAGCTTGATAGCTTCATAGATCAGAAAAATAACTTGGCATCAGTACAGATACAACTATTTTTGTATTGCTTAGTCTGACATCTCTCTGTCTCTTAGAATTTCCCCCTCCCAGTCTGTTCTACCAACTTCTTCTTGCTCTTCTCTTCTGAACTCCACATCCGTAAGGGTAACAGCCCCCAGGTTCCCAGCATAGCTGGGAAATAACAGGGGAGTTCTGCAGGGGTGGGTTTTCTTCGCACAGAGTCCAGAGTCTTAATAACCAGTAATGGTGAATGACATCAAGACAGCGACAGTGTTCAAGAGTCAGAATAATACAGCCAATCCCTCTCCTCTACCAGGGCATGGCCAGAATCTGGACACTTCTGGACACTCTCTCTTTTGTCATTGTTCTGTAACACTACAGCATAGCTTCCTCCCAAAGAGCATGCATTTTGAAAATGTAATTTTTAAAGGCTGAAGTCATATTTCTAAAGAAAATAAGTTTTTATGCATTTTAAGCTGTAAAATATTTTTTTAAAACCTGTATTATATTCTGTCAAGATACAATTTACTATTAGACTAGTAACACATCAAGAGCTTAATGAAAAAGTGTTCTGGTAAAATTCTGGTTAAAGACGGCATTCAAAAAGGTACCTTTCAAAGTTATAATGCAATTAGAATTAAGCCCCCACCCTTAGACTTTTGCAGCTTAACACTTAAAGTTTAAAAAGAACTGTGTCAATCTGCTACAGCAGCTTATTCCAGACTTCCCTATATCTGCAATGTACTGTGTATGAATTGCAAAACATTAACCAAAATTTGAAGGTATAATAGCAAAAAAAAAAACCCCCTCCAAACAAGTTTAGAACTGTCTTTCAGCCACCAGGCATGATTGTCTACATAAATTATTTCGATGAACAGAATACAGAATACCATTAACATTTTTTCTTCATCTATCTTCATTTTCTAAGCAGCTCAGTTAAAAAAAAAAAAAGTGCTTTTTCTTATTCATTGCTGTGAGCTTCATATGTTAAACAAAGACAGACCAACCTTAAGCCTCTTGATAAATACGATACTGTGGTAACTGCAGCATTCACTTCATATCCCATTTCTCCAAGTTCCTGTCAGCCAGATGTCACTTGCAATGCAAACACTAGAAAAATATGAAATAATAATTTCATACATCATCTATGCGAGCACGAGCCAGTCAAACATTCAATACAAATTCAAACTGCTACTCCACATAAAGCAAATATCATCCAAATAATATTTAGAATGATTGAAAGGCTTTTGATTTGGAAGTGTATTCTCTTAAGCTAAGTGGTCCCCAAGACCATCTAGAAAATTCAATTGTTTCATTTTAAAATGTTTTCTGCCCAAAATTATATCAAATCCTAATGTCTCAGTAGAAACACATGGGATTGGATTGCTGACTGGGCGCCTGATGTCAAAGAGGAATCTAATTTTCCAATGGCATTTCCTCATACTGTCTCACCAAAACATAAAATTGATAAAATTTTAATGGATAATTTTCAGAACAGGACATTAGCCATTGTGCTGGGAAATAATGCAGGAGAACACCACATAGCATCAGAAAGGCAATGTTTCAGAAGGTGTTTTGGATAAAAATCAATATACAGCACACACCTTCCAGTCTGCATTTCTCTTGCAAGTAGAACAGAATTCAGTAGGTAAGTTTTTCACTAACAGGCATATCTCTCTTCTCTTCCTTTTCCAGGGCATCTTTTACAAGTGATCTCTTAAAAAATATAGGTGCAATACATTACTTAAGGCACAGTGTTCATCTGTTACTGGGGTGACACAGTCACAGTCAACACAATCCTCTTCTGACTGAAATCAATTGTGAAAGTCATATTGACTTCAATGACTACACTGCCAAACACTTGATATAACAAAATGTTTTTGCTAAGTAACTCTACAGGAAAGACTGTGGTGATAGAAAAAAATGAAATATCACCCTTCTGGATCTCCCAATGAGGCTAGGTACTGCGAGCATTGAACATAACACCAAAAGCCATGACATAATACAAGGTCAAAAGGACCAAGTTCTACTCCTCAGGACAAAGAAGTTACGTTAGGGAGAAAGGTGCTCATTAATGGTATTATGTTATCACTCCATAAGGATGCAAAATACATGTATGGCAATGTGCTATTTAAAAAGCATTCTTCTCCAAAGAATTTTCCTTTTGGTCAAATTAGGTCATTAGTCATGAAAAATTTTTATTTAGACAATACAAGTGGAGAAGTGAGGGGAAAAAAAGTGAAATAAGATTTTACTAACCTTTGTACTTTATTTTGATATTATAATGAAAGTGTAACAGTGGAATATATGGTGAACAAGACTAACCCAGCTTCCCAGTAACTGTTTCATGTCATTCATTACTAGCTGGGTTTTGATATCTGTATTCAAAAATACAGTATATTTGGGTGATCAGTTTTGCCAATAGAAAGGAAGAGCAGCATTTATGGTTAGAAGACTTTTACCTGCTTTAATCAGGACTTAAGCATTAAAAGACTGTAATAAATATCTAAGGAAAACTTGCAGAACATTAAAAAGACCACAACAAAGGAATTCACAGTGATTGAAGTGGAAAGGTTTAAAATTCTGGGGAGAAAAAGGCCTGTCCACACCACATGCCAAGTCTGCCACAGGCTAGGATTTTTCTTTCACAGTGATCTGAAAGACATCACTGAAGTTCTCAAACTGGCTAGATACTAAGGCTGGTCAAGTAGGCAAAGATACCACCATAGCTAAAACTTTCTTTCAGAAATGCTCAGGTTAATTTCCTTGCTCAAAGACCAGAGCATTCTGAAGAAGAAATTAAGAGGTTTTGTTTGTTTGTTTGGGTTTTTTTTTGTTTTTTTTGGTTTTTCTGTAAGTTCTTCATGGTTCACTACATGCTTTCTTCCAGTTAGCATCAGTAGGATCTAATCAACAAGATGCTTTTGGCACAACACAAAAGCCACACTGGAGCTTGGTAAGACACAGCTTCCCCAGAATTCAGCTATGAGAGGAACATAACCGATCTATAGTTGCCTATCCCATGGCCCAATCACTTAGTTATGCCCTTTCTCAGTGCTTTCATAATTTCTGCAGCAACAATCTGCAAGATTGCCACATCTAGTCCATCCTCCAAGGCCTGTCCCCTTTGTTGCTCCTGCAACTCAAAAGCGTTCCCCTTTCTAGTATTACAAACAAAATAGAAGGGGAAAACCAGGAGGCTGAGCTGGATCCTTTTTCTTCAGTGTGAGCGAGCAAGAAAAACAAGACACCTCTCTGCTCCTCCTTTCCTCTTTCTCGCTCCATTCTCTACAACCGCAGTGGAATCTCCACTTTCTCTATTCTTCAAAAGCCACAGAGGAGATCTTTGCTTGCATTGCATAAAGGTTCAACAGGGAAAGGTAGCCAGTGCAGGAAAAAGTAGTTCCAAAGAGGACTGAAATTTTCAGAGGGTTGGCAAGATCTGTATTGTCCTATTTGGCTGCTCACAGTGATGAAATCTAAACAGACTTTTATTAACAAGCCTTTTCACACCTCCTCTGTTCTCAGCAGCTGAGCTCAGCACAGAGACAGACTATAATGCAGCAACTTTGAGAAGCTTTCTGTGCCTCTCAAATGGAGCACGCATTGGTTACCTAACTGTGCATGAGTACAATACAGCACAGGCATCAGCTTCTGCCAAAACTCTATTACTGGAGGAAATTGCAAAATCAACAGATTCGCCATCCTAAAGTCATAATGGGCTAAGAATGAAGAGGAGAGTGAAACAGCCAATTCCCCCAGTAGACTTCGCTCCTCATCCTGGCTGATCTGCACTGATAGCCCATGGTAGTTCAGGGGCTCGAAAGAACTCTTTAATTATCAAACTAATTTATGAGTCTACTTACAGCTTTGCAAACACCACTCAACGTTTATTTTAACCACAAGAAAAGCACACTGAAAACTCACCATAGCTGCAAACACTCTTCTTCCTCATTTCTAGAGAGAAATGTCTAGAACTTTTAGTCTTATTTTTACAGTCTATCCCTTCTCCTCCTCAGAAGGGATAAACTTCTCCCAGTACCAGCTGATCCTCTCTTTTCTGGTTCTCATTGTAAGACTGTGAACTTACTAAGCAAGCATATTAGATAGTTATCTACCTGTCCAAGAGTAGAAGACTCTGTGGGACATATTCAGAATACCTAATATAAAGCAGGTAGACACTGAAGATGAGCTAGTGGAGAGAAGCAGGCACAGCAGAATTGCTACAGTCGCTGTTGGCAATTTGAATATCTGGTGCATCTATGCAACCTAACTATGTGTTTTGAGACTATTCAAACAACACTCCTCCTTGTATAACTTAGCAGTGGTTTCCTATGGCAAACACTTCATCAAATTAAATCTGAAATTATTACAGTAAGGTTCTTCACTCAATGTAGAAGGAGGACTGCATGCAGAAGTTCCCCGTATTGGTTTCCACAAGCTGGACTTACCAAGGCACCACAGGGAGAAATGATAAATGCCACTTTGCAATATTTAACCTTGAAAATGTGCAGTTGGGCACAGGTTGGCCCTTACATGTCTGTATTTGCTTTGCT
Source organism: Merops nubicus (assembly GCF_000691845.1). NCBI lineage: Eukaryota > Metazoa > Chordata > Aves > Coraciiformes > Meropidae > Merops > Merops nubicus. The sequence continues at coordinate 11,455 of NW_008626525.1, forward strand.
TAAAGGTTGTTTAGATATGTATCTGCATCTCCAAGACAAAGTACTTGTTAATTACCTCATGCTTGCACTTACTTTCAGGAATGAAAGAGGAATAAGTGCTAAGTGCTATTAACATCATTCCCTTCTACTTTTCTCTTTCTGCTTTTAAGTGAATATACTGCTTGTGAAAGCTGTTGGATTGACAGCCCTGCAGACTGAAGTCTAAAGTGCAGCACGCCTGCTGAGCCAAACAGAACATAAAAAGCTTCTCACCAAATTTTAAATACATCCTTCATTTAATTGTTATATGTCTGGGAGTATTACTAATACTGAAAGTTTTGCTGCTTCTATTTATTTGTTCTAAACATCAGTCCAAAGCCTTTATTTCCTTTCAAAAATAATTTCTTGCTGATATGCAACACTCCAGAGACTGCTTCCCTGCCTTCAAAATCCTACATTACAATGGAATGCTGTTGAAGCATAACTTCATGCTACTGCAGTCAGGTACAATGCTACGTGCTGGCATTCACTCTGCACATCACAGAAAAGTACATTAGCTTATCTTAGACAGTTTTTTTACTGATCATGCTAAGTGCTTGGCTGCAGAACTGCTACTCAATATTATAATTTAGGTTACAGATAGGAGAAGATCTGTTCCTTATTTAGGAATACTAGTGTTTCTTAGAAGGCTAAGTTAATAATTAAACAACAATTCAACATTTCCTGAGAAAGGGGGCATTTGTTTTCCTTTAAATACTCTAGATTTGCAGAAATATACTTTTAAGAACTGAATTTATTCTAAAAAACAAACTAACAAACCAAACTTTAAAGACAAACCTTACCTTCTATGAAACCTCTCTTCATACAAATACATTCAAAAAACTTTTAAAATTCCCCCATGACTTCAGCTAGTACCACCACATCTTCCAGGAAGCCATCATTCTTGCTTTCTTATAAACATGTTATTTAAATCACAGAAACATTTAGTGGTTGTGGACTTCACACTCTCCTTTCATGCACTGTCTGCTTGCCTCCAGAGGGGACTGTTTCAGAGTAAGTGCATGAGATGCGGAACACCTGAAGTGAGTTGAGCTGCTACTAACAGCTACTGTTTCAGATGCTTCTAGAACATTCCTTCATTTGTCTTGACACATGCCCCAAAACATATTTGGTGCCTAGGTCTTCTTCAGTCCTGAGTAACTTCAAGACCTGGCACTTAACAGAAACTCATTTCTAAGTATTTCCAGTTACTTTTTAGTTCAGGAAATTTCTCAAGGTTTCTTGTCAGGGCAGTCTGCTCTTTTATGATTTTCAGCTTGCAAATGCTGCTCCTTTCTATTTCATCTTGACTTAATGTCATTAGTCTTCTTTCACAGAAACCTGAGCATTCTTTTCCTGATTTATCTGGATGGTACCCTGACAGCAGCTCCCTTGATCAAGACTTTGCCATTTATGTCTCTTCACCGGTTAATCATTCTCTAAAATGAGATTTGCAGTAAAAAAGAATTAAATCAACTCTGACTGCCTTCAAATTTCTTGTCTTTCTGGGATTCTGGATGCTTGCTGAGGCCAGGCTCTTTGGAGATGCTGTGCCTTCTCTGGTTTGCTAAACAAGCTGTTAGGGTTATTTTCCTATACTGAGGGTCAAAGCAGGTTTTATCATTGGTGAAACCTAGTAGAGGTTTACAGGATGCAGCTATGACATCCAGACACCTTACTGTTTAATAGTTCTCCCCAAAATTATCCATCTTTTTCTATTTCCGGTTATACCTTTAAAAAGTTGTATCTGGAGACAAAGTGGCAACATGATAATTTTTCTTGTCTTTGGTTCTCGAAAACAAGAATTGTCTATTATGCAAAATGTCTATACTGGACTCCAGGTTCCCAACTGTCCTCTCTCCTTCAGATATTGATTTTCTATCACTTCATATGTGGTGAGAAGAAGGTAAAAGACAAACGATTCTTTGGAAAGTGATATTAAAAAAACCATATTTATAACTGTTCTACACCTTATGCTTATCTGCCTCATGTTTCACGAGGTCTGATTCTGAATTAAAATCTCCAGCTTGTACAGTGCTGCAGGATCTCTGCTCAGCAGGA
>NW_008626525.1:13564-57413 GCF_000691845.1 Merops nubicus
GCAGACTTGTACTCTAATGCCAGCAGTTCTGTACAAGCTAAATTCTTAGTTGCTGTGCGTGAGGCACCTGTGGCCTTGTCCCTAAAAGTCTAAAAGGCCAACCATATCCAGCATCTCTATTCTCTGACCAGAGGAAGTCTCTACATTAAGACTAAAGCTCATTTGTGAAGAAGATGAAGCTTTCATCAACCTGAGATGATAAAATTAACTGCCCCAAAGGAATAAAAAAATACCACAGTATTTAGCTAGCATAAGCATGGGTATAACATGAGTCTAAACTTCTTAAACAAGAAGTGTTATTGACCACCCAAGCTTCTCCCAGCTTGGGAAAAAGTAGAAAGAATAGATGTGCAGTCACATTATTTGGTTCAAGACCAGCAGGCACTGAGGTTTTACAATGCTCAGTATGTTATAGGACTGTATGCACATCTACAAAATAGTTGTAGGACTACGTACAGATCTACACACGTATAGATGTACAGGATAAAAAAACAAAAAGCCCGACAACACCGTACACACACATTAGGACTTTTGTGACATGCTATATGACAGACCTGTATTTGTGGATAGGCCAGAAATGGTCACTCGGCTTTGTCAAACACCACTGAATTTTACAAGCTCACAGTCTGCTAAATTCAAGGCAAATCATCATCCATTTTCTTGCAGTCCGAATGGCTGCATTTAAAGCATGTTCTTGTTATTAGGTCTAAAGCATTACAAGACCAAAATGTTCCATATCTCATCTCAAATTTTCAAACAATCCAATATCCAGGCTATATATAGATATATTCTTGCTGTTCAATCTCTTAAAAATCAATCAATATTAATGTGTCTGCCTTAAACTTTTAAGGTCATTGTCTCCCTTCTGACATCTTTAACTGCATCAACATCACATTATATCATTACAGACTCATGAAGCAATGTACTTTTACATTTTTGCAAGATAATGTCTCTTTTGTGTTTCGGTTTTTATCATAATATAAATCTTGAAATGTAATTTGCATATCTTTTGTTTAGCGAAGGAGACCCCCATTTAAGACTTTGTCATTTTAATACATAGATTTAAAAGTGGATGACTTTTTAAAGGAAATGCACCGAAATATTCCAATTTATTCTTCATCTGAAGCGTCTGCTGCATGAGTAAATTAGTAAATTACTTTAACAATACACTTGCTAACAATTATGGTCTGCCTGCCATGGGCTTGCTTGACAGTAGGGCTGCCATCGGTTGAGAAGTCCATTCATGGATTTTTAAAGGGCTATTTAGAGGTTTTTATTTTAAACATTGCAAAATACCTGTTTGCTCTTCACCCTTCCCTCCACTTTTTCTGTCTTTCCTGCCCTTTGTTCATCTTTCTTTCCACTAAAGAACACCAGTATACTTCCAACACTGAACAGTCTCTCTGCACCAGCAGCCACATCACAGCAAAAGGCTTTTGAAAAAGGTGCATTCAGTTCTGAGGCAAATCTGGCCCATTTTTAATGGCTCAAGTGGAGAGGAGGGAGAACACTTATGGAGAGGAATGGACAGAAATCCACAGGATCCATCAAGAAATTCAAAAGCAGCCATGAAAGAAACAAAATCAAGACGATGAATGGGAAAGGGATGGTAGGAGTCCCAGCCCTGGAGAGATGGATATTTCATGAATTCCTTCAAATAAATAGGGAACCTCTAGGGAAATTCAACACCTGGCAATCTTAGTGGATAGTGGTGCTGCTAAGAAAGCATAATGTTCACCCCTCTGGTAAATTCAAGCAATTAAACCCCCTTAAAAAAAAGGCCCTCTTAGGCTTTCTGCCCAGTAAACTCACAGTGAAAAGCAACTTTAATAAATGTTATAAATCTCGCCTCTGAGCCAACAGGAAATTCGAATGTTTGCATGTGCAGGAGCCAGGAAGCTGCTGAAACAAAAAAGTAAATGTGTGTATTAGAAAAGGTTAAGCCCATACTCCGACTGGACAGCAGTAGAAGCATGAGGCCCACAGATACGACAGCTTTTTGAAAGCATCCCTTCTGATGACACTTTTGACCATTTCTCTTTGTGTTGCACCAGAGTTCTCCTTATTTTTTTGGGAGTGGACCTTTTTAGTGGTGAGTTTGCTGGTTTGTTGGCTCAATGAATTCAGGAGTACTCTTTATCATGCAACGTTACTGGAAAGCAGTTTTGAGTTTTAACATTTTAGATGTAAAACTGAATAAAGAAATAGCAACAAATATCTGCAGTTTGTAAAATGAAAAGATCAAAGAAAAGAGACTGTAGAGAACTTTTTGATCAACACCCTGACAAGGGGTGTTAGTTTTAATAAACAGTAAGAATTTTAGGCCATTATGAAGTATGAGATGCAGTCTCAGCTGTGTTTCTAATTTCCTCTTGCCTTTACTGCTGTTATATAAAGCTCTGTAGTGACGAAAAACATTTATTGAAAAAATCCGAGCACACCGTTTGGGATTACGTTACCCCATCTGCATGGAGCCTTCCCAGCCAATGAGAAGTATTCCCTTCTCCACCCTTCACGGTGCCAAGAGCAGCAGGCACGTTCTGCATTTCGGACAAACCACTGGACAGGGATGTACTCCTGTAAGTGAGTATGGATTTTGTTGTTGGGTCTGAAGACTAAAAGATAATGGAATGCTGGGCATTTTGATTATTGTTCTTTTAAAACTGTGTATAAACACATCCAGAACTTTGTGCACATTTTTAAGTGAATTTAAGAATATAAAACCAATACATATTTAGCAACATATCCTAAGAGAAAAGGATTTTCTGAAAAATTTCTGGTAACGTGTTGCCTCCAAAGGTATGAGTACTATATTTTTTTTGTCTACCGTATACTTTACAGGCTTATGAAAACACAAAAGATAATGAAAATTAAAATGAAGAAAAAGTGAAGGAGAGACAGAAGGCTGCGTGGAAATATTATAATTGTTCCTTGAATTATTCACAGAAATCAGAGCAGAGGCCTGGTCATTCTTCCACTCTTAATTTCTGAGGCTTTTCAGGTGGGCAGATAGTGTTCACATGTGGGAAGTCTCTCCAGAAATCTCTTCATCACTCTTGAAAAACATTGAGAATTAATTTTTTTATTACAAGATGGACGCAAAGAACGACTCTCTCTTTGTTATAATGAGTCAATCTGTGGCTTTCCACCTACAGTATTCTTCCTTAGGGGATTATCAAGATTATTAGTAATTATTACTAACAAGACGTTACTATGAATAATGGTAATTACAATATCATTTAAGGATCCTAGTCATAATCATTGTGGAAAACTTATGAGCATAGTGAAGACCAAGGCTTTGCAAAAGCACATTCAGATCTCATAAGAAAAAAAAATGAACAAGCACAGAGCTATATGGCAGAGAGCACAACACTCAAAGGCTTTCAACCCTGAATTGTCAAAAGCCACATCAAATACAGTGTTTGTCCACAGACCAATGACTGACAAATTTTAGAAACTATTTTTGTTTTAAAAGAAAAAAGATAAATAAACCAGCATTTTTTTCTGTTTAAATTTTAGGATTTGTGAGGATTGGTACAACTGCATAATCCCATCTCTAAACCCAAAAATTTAGGAATCATGGGATTGTTTAGATTGGAAAAGACCCTCAGTATCATTGAGACAAACCAACTCTGATTACAGTAAATGCTGTTTATAAAGAGCAGTGCAGGTCCAGACACTGAATGGATCATGGATGGCAGGAGAACATTCAGGCATTACGAATATTCCACAGTAGGGCAATGTGTTTTTTTTTCCTCTCCAGTTGGCCTGGTCTGTGTCCCTTACTCAACAGAACTGTAGTTTTCCATTTAACAGACAGCAAAGCCCTATCTGTTACAAATAAATGTCAAAGATGCTTGGAGTGGGCACACCTTAATTTTCCTACTTTTTACGTTTGTTTTTGATGTGTTCTCTCAGGAATACATATCTTTCCTTCTCTCTTTGCCTCTTCACATTAGCTCTAAGTCCTTGCCTGTCTTGCTCTCCATCTTCATAGTCACAACAGGACTCTTCTAAAAGTACTCTAGCGACAATTTCTGATCTGGTTTTCCGCCATGATAAACTGAATGGCATTTATAACCATTTAACTTCACAAATATAATTTCGTAACTTGACTTTACAACTCCATAAAATTTTGTAAGGTTTTATTTTTAAAGGATGACCTTTCATTATCTTCACCTGAGGTATGAAATCACACATTTGTTTTTTTTAAATATAACATGCACTATATATGCATATACACATATTACATATGTACACCGAGATACTTCTGACAAAACATAAAGAGAGGATATTTCCTGCCATAAAAAAAGGTATTTGCAATGGCCATCCAGAATATATTGCAAAAGGTATGAAAGTGTAGATAGTTCTATTTCAAAGAAAAACCCTTTCCAATACAACATGCTGCAGCTGTGTTTGTTAGAGATCCTGGTCACACGGTCCTCTGCAAGAAACTTGGCACTACCTGAGCAAAGGTGAGCAAAGCACTCTGCACAAAAACGTCTTTCCCTCTGCATTAGAGGAAGAATTGCAGGCCAGATACTCACAAGTACATGAAAACAAAAAAAAAAAAATATTTTTGTGAATACTACATTTAAAAACCTAAAATTATTAAAAAAAAAAAAAAAATCATCACAGAAACCAGTTATCCAACCTCTTCATTATTTTGACATTACATCTACATAATTTCTGGTAGGCTACAAATGCCACTGAATTTCAACATAAACTCCCTGATTCTTGGCTGTCAAACCCCACATACCAGTTTACATGAATTTAACAACATTACAGGGCTAAAAGTTATGAGCATTCAGGGCTGGAAATATCTGACAAACACTGTGTCAAAGCTTGTGCAATGCACAGAACAACAACTAGTTAGGCCAGCTCCAAAGCACAGAATCTTTACCAATGCCTTATTCCTAAAAATTAGGTAGGCCTAACAGGCCTTATCTATTTGCATGGAAACGTCTACCGTCCAAGTCTTTCATGTTGCCTAGGTTAAGCAACTTTTAAATTACACTTACCAAAAGTAAGGTATTTACTAAGAAGGAAAAAATGGACATTGTGGAAATTCTGTTCATTTCAGCTACACAATTTTGGAGAGGGTTTTATAGCTTTGGGTTTTATAGCTTTAGGTTTTTAAACTACATTTTCATGAACCATTTTTGCTTGTTTGCTTTCTTTTCCCTGCTGTGGAAAGAAAATCAAAATTTCTCTAAAGATCTGCTTTGGATCTGAGATATTATATTACAATATTTTGGAATTTTTCAGGTTTGAATCATGAAATTTATCATGCCATCATTATACGCCCCCATTTCTGTGTGAAATCTCAAGATAGCTTTCAGAACTTCAAAGCAGCAAGCATGTCCCTCCCCAAATAAAAATTAAATGCAAAAAAAATATAATTGTTGAGATTAAAGCCACAAAGTCACTTGAAAGTCTGTTAATTTTTAATAACCGATGCCTACTTAGTGCCCTTGTTCTGCACCAGCCATGAAAACAGATGTAAGATGTATTGTTTGCTGTGTTGCTGTATGAGACCCTGTCTACATTAAACATTTTTGCTGGGTCCTTAAGCGTTGAGTTAGCCAGAGAGAGTATGACAGACAAGTTGCTATTTCAGACTTGAAATGGCACCTGGAGGGCCAAGACCTTTCACAGTTTAATAGTGGGGAGAGAATCACGGTAGTGATCAGGGTGGTGTGGTGGGTGAGGCAATCACTGATACTGAAATATCAGATGTCACTGGGACAACTGTAATAACCTGGGCTTACTTCCTTCAGCTAAAAAATATCCACAGAATATGATGAATACGCTCCTGCAATATGTACCTCTTCTGCCTTTCCCTTATGCTATAAACCTTTTAACTCCTGAAGGCTCACAGTGCAAGAATCATGCAATTAACCCTCACAATACATTTTACATTACAGGGGAATTACAACAGAAGAAGAGGGTTTTTATTTGAATGTTGAGAATTCAGCAGAAAAGTTATTATTTGCTTGCTATTGACAATCATTCCTCTGAGATAAAATAACTTTGTTACTAGAGAATCCCAAGGAGACAGCTGGCAGTGATGAACAGAACAACATTCAATCCACAGCAAGTGTACATCATAAAACAGGCGCCACTGGATTAAAAAGTAACCTTAAACTGTTTAGTGTACACAAAGGCAGCCTAGTCAAAACACTTCAACAGTGATTTAAAATCTCAAGTTAGAGTCCAGTTGCAACCTTCAGAGAAGCCTTCTCTATTCATAAGGAGCTTAACTAATCATAACTTTCCATGACTTATCAGAACTGGATGCAGTGTGTCGCAGCATGATAACTGTGCTCTGGAAACATAACAAAAGATGCCTTTTCAATAAAAATAATGGTGAGACTAAACCCCAAATTTTAATCTTTGAACTTGGGGAGGGGTGTGCTGGTGTGAAACATCCTGTTCCTCATTAAGTGTTTCCATTATCATGCAGGGACTCGTAGCCAGGCAGCTCCTGTTTGTGTTACGGAGCGATGTGTAGGGCAGCACGTCTGTCAGGGACGGAGCAGATTTCTGAAACCCAGTCCCAGGGTGCTCCATGAAGTGCATCACCAGGAAACAGAACAGCCAGTACCAGACACAGAGCATTTCTGCAGATAGCCAGCTATGGAAATAGGTAAGCCTACCTGAAATAGGACCACTTTCAATTGATCTAATTGCTCTGTATTAATAACCAAGTGTTTAAGAAAACATGTCGTAGGTATTTTTTAACACGTTAAATACTCTAGCTGTAAGAAAGCTTCAGAGCGAGGGTTAAATGGAGCCCGAAAAGGACCAGATTTCTATCTGTATTTTCTTCAGTGTAGTTCCAGATGCATTAAGACCTCAGAAGAGACCTGCAAGTATTACATATGCCTTTCTTTTATCTTCTGGAAAAAAAGAAGGAAAAATAACCGGTACAAAAGAATGAAGCAGTGCCAGACACTACAAGAAAGGCTTAATAAATAGAGCCCAGGGTCACAGTGTTGCTCTTATTTGCCCTGAAATCTATCACTGAACTTCTGTATATTCATATTTGTTTACATTATAAATGTTCTAAATGAGCTAATTATCGTGATCATAATTTACAATTAAAAACAAACAGAAATTTCAAAGGCTTTCAATATCTTTTCTTTAATCATTCACCCAGGCTCAAAATATGCATTTTTTAGATTAAAGCATTAAAGTTGCTAATTATATTCTCAGAACTAACAATTATTTCTTTACCCTTTTACTACCTTCTTCTGGCAACAAAAAAATGTCAGCACTGATTTAATTTTTTGTTATTACAGGATTAAAAGAAGTTTCTAAAATGCAATTAAATGTGCCCTATAGCTATAGTAACTTTCCTATCAGCATCCAAAGCCTCTTCACTAAAACAACAGCATAAAAAAATTATTCAGACTTTCTAGACATACTTTTTTTCTCCTTTTATAACACATTCCTTTGGTGATTATCTCCAATGACAACTCAACCATCTTAATGAGACTCTGTGCACATCTAGATCTCAGTGAAAGCAGATTAATAGGAGAAAATGAAAGCTAAAGAGGCTGTTAAGAGTGCAAAACCCCACACATGTCAAGCACTGGTTCTTCACCTTTGGGAGCTTGGCTTGAGTTCACCCTAAGGCCCTAAGTGAAAAGTTCAATAGTCTCAACTATGTCCCTACTTGATATATCACAAAATCAATTATTTTATGGTGGTACACTTGGTAACCTGTGCTCAGACTGAATCAATTTTTTTTTTTTTTCCCATTGGGAATTCACCAATTATCTACTCAGTGAATTATTCTCAGATAAAATAAAAATACCTGCTGTCAGAAGGAGTTTCTCATTGCACTGCCTATCAGTTTAGTAATTGATCTCTTTTGGAACAGTGGTGTTGCACTCAGACTAGCCACTGTGTGATCACAGAGATGCACAGTGACAGGACACCAAAGCATGATCCAGTGTCCAAATCTGTGCTGTTTTGGAAAAGAAAAATACCCATTGCAAGCAACTAAAATTATGCCAGAGAAAAATTATAGCAAGGCAGGTCACTGAAAATTCTACAGTTGCTCAAGGACTTAACTGTCTCTAGATAACCTCATATGGTAAGGCCCTGAATTGAATTTTTGTAGTTGTGAACATTATTTTTTTAATCGCTATCAACATCATGCTTGGCCCAGGCTGCAGGAGCATGCTGATCCACCTCACTAGTATCACTCCCAAATGCACATCTTGTGTTACTTAATATGATAGGCCTGTTGCTGGAGCTGATATATTTATGTTAATTATTTAAAATTGTTACCGATCTAAATACAGTTTTGACATATGTGAATGCCAGTCTGAATAATAAATACAAGCCACCGACTGGCTTAGATATGGCATGCGCACTCTGTATGCTGGCACATGACTGTTTAAATCATGTCCATTCTTTGCAAAGGACCATTTCATACCCTGCAGTGGTCTGTCCAAACTAAGCTCAGTTTGCTTGGTCTAATTTTCAGCAGTCAGAATTTTGTTTCATAAAACCACCAGCAACAAAATTAATGTTAACCAGAATCCTCTGTCAGATTTGGCTAATGGCACACACATTCATTGTCCCTGAAAGGGATTACTCAGTCCTAGTGCCAAGTAACTCAGCACTGATACTGTCCATATCATAGTCATTTTGTGTAATCTATTTTGCTTTAAAAAGACATCTTTCAAGAAAAAAAAAATAATTTAATAGTAGACAATCAAACAGAATTTTGATCTTATTCTCTCTAAAATGGAAATTTCTAGATACAAGCAGTGAAAAATGATGGCAGCCTAAGGGGAAATCCCAATCTGCAAAGATTAAAAAGGCAGAGACTTCCCAAATGAAGGACAGTGTAACAGAGAGGCCACATAATGAATGACAGAAACACAAGTCAAAATTCCTATTTACTCTTACACATAATACAGGAATATAAGGACATGCAATGCCACTGAGAGGCTATAAACTTAAAAACAGTGGCAGGATGAGTTTTAGTCATGTTAGCCTCTTCCTACTGCTCAGCTAATTTATACTTCCCCAGCTATAAGATGGGGACAATATTCTTGGCTCCTCCCATACAGAAAAACTAATCAGGGAAGTAATCAGATAATTCTATAATGAAGGATGCCATTGAAAAGAGTAAAAAGAAATTAATAATTCCAAATGCAGTGCAAGTTTGGATTACATTGGCTGTCACAGTGGACAATAAATAAGGCCTAAGATTACAGACTAGGCAATGAAATTAAAAGGAACTATTCAACAACCTCCTTATTCCCTGCAAATCACCGTTCTTCTGCAGAAAATGAGGCAAAAATAATACACGATTTGTAAATAAGGATGTTATCGTACCACATACCTGAGGGAAGATGACCTAGGATTCTAGGGCCATCCTCTAAATTTGGAGTGCTTGATCTTGCACCCTAAATGACATGCGATGTGGTTTTTAATACACAATTATAAACAAGTTATAATTTCTACAAAAATAACCTGATTATTAAGTTGATTGTTTGCAAAATAAATGTGAAATGTTTTCCTCGCTTCTCTAGAGAGATGCAAAAGATTTCATTTGTAACCTTCGATTCTGTGAGCACTTCTTATAGGAAAAACACACTGCTAGGAGCATTTCAATTCCTCTGTAAATGTCACATTCCTCTAGTGAACTCTGTCAACAAGCCCACTCAAAGCTCATGCTTAGTTTACTGCACCTTGCCAAGCAGACTCTTTCTTCACCAGGACCAGAAATATGCCTGTTAAAATGGTGTTGAAGAATGATGGGACAATTCAGAACTTTACAAATGCAGAACCTAATATACCTGCTCTAATTTAAGGAGGCCTCTGGACAGTCATCAGGCAAATCTTGATGGAGGGATTTTGAAGACTGAATAAATCATCTAAAATAAAGGAAAGGAGTAAGTGTATCAAAAGCTATAATACATACTTTATTTAATGTGTTATCCTGAACAAAGGGACTTAGAGCAGGCTATAAAAGCTGCTTTTTCTTTTAGAGCATAGCTGGTATAATGCAACACATGCATTTTTGTAATGGCTCAGTGAGAATACTTATTGATATGCAGATGGATTTGAAAATATAAAATTTCAAGGTAAATTTCTAGATGAGATAACTACAGAACAAATTATGTTTCTCATACCTTCTTTTGGTAGGTTAGATAAGATGAACTCAGATGTGTCAAAAAGGCCAAAGCATGAGATTCTGCTTCAAGCAGAAAGGAGGGTAACATATGAGAAAGAATTTCTTCACTGAAAGGGTTACCAAGCACTGGGACAGGCTGCCGAGGGAAGGAGGGAAGTGGTTGAGTCACCATCCCTGGAGGTATTTAAAAGACATGTAGATGTGGCACTCAGGGAAGTGTTTTTGTAGTGGACTTGGCAGTGTTTACACTAAAACACTGGACTCGATGATCTTAAGGGTCTCTTCTAGTCTAAATGATTCTATGATTCTGTATACATTGACATGGGATGCTGGACTGCTACTTTGGGACAGTCAAGTAACATATCGTGATCCCTTCTGAACTTCACTGGTACCTCAGGATGAGCTCTATAAAGTATTTCCATCCACCATTCCAAAAGAGATTAATGGTTCTGCTCATAACTGTCAGATCACAACCTGGTTGATGATGACCTAGAAGAAATACAGAGTACCCATTGCCTTTATCGAGTCAGGAAGGGTTTGCAAGGAATGACTGGAGGTAACATGCAACTGGCAGATTCTTGTCCACTGTGGTTAAGATGGGTGCTGTTTGTCTTGTAGCCAAGCTGCCCAGCTGCATCAAAACAAAATCCTACTGAGACCATCTGTAGGTTCAGAGCAGTATTCACAACAACCGATATTCTCCATATTCACCGGTATTCCTCAATTCAGGCTGAATCTGGACACTTGGATAATATCATACAGGTTTGCTTACTTAACAAAGGATGCAGAAACCAAAAGGTTGTCAAACTATACATGCAAAACTCTCCTGCATGATACGGTATTCTATTACAGTCTTCAGAAAATAAAATCCACCTTGTCCAACTGTTGACAAACAGCAATGAAACGGATCATGTCACAAGGGTGCTAAGATTTCTAGAGAAGTGACTAGTAGGGAAATTTTATGAAGGATTTCCCAGATCTCCTGTTTATATTGGCATATGTTAGTGGCTTTATCTAGAGTTAAAAAGGCAAGAATCCATTACAGAGAAAGTCCACAGCACAATTAGAAAACAATCAACACTTTTTCAAATGCTAATTTTTTCTTCAGTGAAAACTGCTTCATTGATTTTAATTAAACTTGCCCTAGGTTATGAATCAAGGAAGCAAGCTGCAGAAATATTTAAAAATGAAATAAAATAAGTCCATCTTTCTTGTCAGGAGGGTTTTTTAAAGGTTGCTTACCTGTAACACACTTCTGACTTAGAGGTTTTAAAAATTATTAGAAATGCTGTATGTGATGCTGCGAGACTCTGTGGGTTTTGTTCTTGAATTAGAATGACCTCCCAATGCCACAGTAAGAATCACAGAATTAAATTGTTGAGATTCTCTCCACTGCTCTAGCTTCACTGCAGAATTCCTTTGCTGGTTTTTGTGAAATGGTATGAAGCCGTCTACACAGATGTTTATACCAGCCCTTCTCCCAGTTTTGTCTGAGGCCAAAGAAAAGGAATGTTGTATGTTTAGGAGACTGGCAATTTCCATGCCAGTAGACCAGGCCCAGATTAAAAATACCTGCCACAGACTTTGGAGGTATAGAGAAGTCTTACATCCTGCCCCAGCCCAGGCCTGGCCCCTGACAATAGGATTAAAAGGCATAAGAATGAGAGGGAATGGAAAAACTTCTAAAATATAACCACCAAGAGAAAAGAAGGTGGGAACAACTGTATCAAATATATTCCAGCCTGGAGTTATCTAGTTTCATTAGACAGTGACCCTCACACCATTAAAATACTTAATAAAATCAATTCTGGTTAAAGATGGGCCTGAGTACCCCCAAACCATTAGGAAAGCTCAGGACTGAATTAACTTTGCAATTTGGTCTGCCTTTGTTTTGAGTTGCTCACTGAGACATGTTCTCTTTGTCTCCTCCAAGGAACTACTTAAGAGACAAGTAAGAAGGGTTCAAAACTTGCATTTTTCTCTCTAGAAATGTTATTAAAGTAAAATAGATATTTTTCAAAAATTCCAAAGTTTGCTAAGAAAGCACAAAGCACCAATTACTTGCAACTGCATTCATTCCTTGATGAAGGGTTTTGATCTGGGGTTCAAAACACTTGAATTCAGGTTTTGAAAAACTTTTTTTTTTCCTCTGCACACACCCAGAGAAGACAGAGAACAGAATTTCCATGCCTCAGAAGGCTACTATGCCCTACTGCACTTAAGGTGTTAATTAGACATCCTTACTAAAGTCAAACAAAAGATCTGCATAAAGCGACACCAGGATCAAGCATAAATATCTGTAAATTTAACAGACCCATCTTCAACAGAGTACGTATATAGTATGGTAATTGCCATTCACTATATCTGGAATATATACATAATGTTGATGAGATGTGAAGAGTTTTCCAAACAGGTAAAGATATACAGCACGAAAAAGTTATTATAAAATATAGACTCTGCTTATGTCAACTCAAGCTGTTTAATCCCACAACAGAATTATACCACAGTTTATGGACTTTTCCTTCACCAAAGTCTTTGAGAACTTTCCATTAACTTCAATAGATGCCAGAACAGGCCTGAGAGCAGGAAATGAAGAAATATACTACACTCAAATGAAACTGCAGTGGGAATTTAGGTAGGCAGAATGTAATTATTTGCACTTGAATCTGGATAGAGCACTAGGTTTAGATCCCCATTCTGCCAAACATATAATGAGATACATAAGAAGAGCTGGTTCTCCTCTCAGTCAAAAGGTAAGATTTAAAGGAGAGTGATCTACTTGCTTGATATTGAGTAAAAGGCAGGAGTGACATTTATTGCATCACCTGCAAGACTTGTGAAGGAACAAAATGTACTAATAATATAATCATGGTTTTTTGGACCTTCATCTAAAATTTAGGTATTGCTTGTGAAATAAACAGAGATTTTGAAAAGTTAGAAAGTTGGATCTTTGCTGGTGGATGTATTTAGGCACATACGCAAATGGAAACGTATGGTTCTTTTGTGGACAGCCCTAGGGAACAACCTCTGGAAATGAGTGCCTTTGCAAAATACTAATACTTTTCATTTCTGTATTCATTGATGCAGATGAGGACACCAGGAAGCACTGAAAAAAAATAATGGATTCTCTTGCAAATGCACTGGATTGTAAAATAATTTGAAAATCCAAATCTTGTAATAGAACTACATTACATTCTAGCAAAGTGGATCCATTTCTAAGGTGGAACATGACAGCTTTTTAACTTTCTACAACAATATGTGACAGAAGAATATTATATTCAGTTGATACTGTAGGGCGATTTATGGAGGCAGAATGTAATATAAATTGAGTTTCAGAAAAGACACTGTGTCTAATCTTAGAAAAAATGCTATGGGATGTTTCATAATCTTGGTGGGTCAGAAGTTATTTTACAAAAACCTCTCTTAAGACTTATTGTTATTAAAGTATATACTGCATTTGGTTCATTTTTCATTTAACTATGTATTCTAAAACTGCTGTCAAGTGCAAATATTTGAGTTGTAATTGGATACCTATACAAATGGAATAGAGCCACCACCCCTCAACCAAAATTACAATCACAGAATATTTAAAGCAGTAAACATCCTTTGAAAAGCAACAAGCATCTGTCCACATCTCTTGAGCCATCCTTAGCAGTTCTCAGAGTTTATTGCACCATTAATCAAAAATAAAGCAGCAGGAATAAGGTAGCACACCAGAAATCCTTCCTCGCATTCACTCTGTAACCTGCCTCTTTCAGTATTTCAGGGTATAGTCCTTATTCACTAAGCCCGAGCGGTAACTTTGAGGAGGCTGAAGGGAGCAGAGAGGAAGAACATAATGCATATGGTTAAGGAGCTTGACTCAAAACCCTCAGAAATTAGCAGAAGCTTGTGTTTTACTTACGTTGCCTCTATATTAGCCCTAGGGGAGAACCAGACAGGTTTCTGAAGCAGTTATCTCAGATGGCTGCAACTGCACACATTTGAAGTCCTGGTCTGAGCCTACACCGTTTAACAAGGAGATGAGAAAAAAACAGACCCCACTCTGTGGGTGTGATGTACTGTGTACCCACCACATGCGGCCCTCCTGCTTTCTTGTTGAACACAGGGCCCTGTGCAGGCTGAGGCCCCCCTGGCAGGGCTGGCAGCCAGGAGAGGGGCAGGCTGGGGCCAGGAGCAGCCCCAGTGCCAGGCAGCTCCCTGGGGATGGGCCAGGACATGTGCCCAGCTCCTGTGTGGCCCATGGCTGGGCAGCTCTGTGGGGAGCTGGGGACAGGCCCTACTGTGGCCTGTCCATGGGCAGGGTGAGGGAGCCCCCAGGGGCCTGGTCTGGACCCAAGAGGCCTCGTGGTGCCCTCACGGCCCTGGCACTTCAGAACAAAAAATCAGGAAAACAAACAAATCTCACACTCATTTTCTTTCATAGGACTTACCTTCTTTTTATTTTGCATTTTCCCTTGCATCTTCACCTGGATTTTCTTTATGATCAAAAATCTACCTAGCCATGGCTTTCAGTACAGCATTCAGCTCTTTTCAGTACACCATTGTTAATGCGAACAAATTAAAAAGTAATGTTTGTGCTTTTTCAAAGGTCATCCAAATGGGCTGAGATCCACTTATATGGTATCCATTCCTTGGCTTCACAAAAAGCCCAATATTTTTGTAACTCTGGAAAATTTGCTCCACCTAAAGGTTTGGTTAACACTAGCATTTTCATTCCAGATTTTGAGATTCCTATAATGCCATAAAGTTTTTGTTAACAAACCCACAAGCTCTTTTAAGAACTTTTCTCAGAAGGCAAATAGTAAGATGTTTAATTTATACAGTATGTCAGGTTTAGTCCCAATATCTTTCTTATGGCTCTTAGCCTTTTCCACCACACAATACAGTATGTGGCAGAGACCATCCAACAATTTTTTTTTTTCCCACTGTATTTCAAATTACTTCTTTGTTAAGTTTAGTTGTAGACTTCAACTCCATAGAGTAAAATATTCCTAGATACTTAATACCCTGTGGTTTTCAATCTATATTTAAACCCTGCCTTATCCACTGATCATACAATATGTTCAGGAACATAAACTCTAACTTACCTCAGTTGATTTGCCATTCAGATACACTTGCAAAACTCTCAGCTAGCTTTCACAGACTTTTCTATGTTCTAGGAGCTGAAATGAAAATACCATTTTTACTGTATGATACTTACTAGAGGTGAATAAACAATGCACAGCAAATAACTTAGAAAACTATTGTTTACTAAACATCCATGAACTGATCATGATTTCTTTGAATTTATTCAACATTCTCCAACTGTTACAGTTTCTACCCATAGCTTCTGAACTTACATATTTCAAAGGCTCAATAGTCATTAGCCAATCTACATAGTGTAGCTCTGATGAATGTGCCCGAGCAGTGATTTTCACTAGTAAAATTTAAGGACATAACTCTGTTGATATTAGTTGATATTAATATCTGTCTTGGCTTTGACAAACATCTGTGCAATGGTTTCTGAACTAGTTGCAATGGCACTTGGATGTACAAATGCAGCAGAACATCATTAGTGCAGTGCTGTGCCTGACTAATTACCACCATCAAAGTCAAGGATGGATTAGCTCAGATGCAGCATCACTTGCCTGTGGCTCACTTGCTTCCAGAATTCAAGCTAGTAACCTCTTATGATGCTGTCCCACTCCTTGTGTATGTATTATCCCCTCTGGAATTATTTGTGTTGTGCTCTAACATGCAGGACTGTGGTAAGGGTACAATGTTTTCTGGCTACTAGAAGAACTTTCAGTCAGCTCTTTTAGGGCTTGTCTCTTTCATAGACATAAATATAGAGAATTACATGAAAATAGGACAGTCCGGGGATGGAATTATTCAAAAGTTACATATATCTGTGAAAAAGCTTTCTGTTCTTATAATTACCCTTTCTGAGTTAGAGGTATCATTAAGCAATATGACCAGAAATAGGTTTGGCACTCAACAAAACCCATTTAAACAAGGAATACATTGTATATCACAATTCCCTAAGCACAGAGCTAACAGTACTAATGCAGATGAAAAAGAAAACCAGAAGAAGGTTATTAGTTGATCTGCTAATGCACCTAAGTGTCAACAGGTGTGATCAACTGGAAGGAGGCAGGTGTCACCAGCGTATTGCTCTGTCACAGAAAAAAAGATGTCCTGTAGAAGCCTTAAATGTGAAGTTAAAACTGAAAAGCTGTTGAAATTCTTTATCAGCCACCACCTTACAAGTATTCGACATCTGATTTAAGGTTGGAAATGTGCCAGAAAAAAAGCCCTAGTACTTAAATGTGTGGGTACTAATATACTTGAACTTAACTCTGACATCTGCACATTTATATTTTTATGATCCATAAAGATGTGATCTTCAAGGGAGGCATTTGACCCTACTTCTGTCCCCTGTAGATATTCTTTTTGTACTTTCACCTAAACACAGCTCCATCAGATAGCCGTGCAGCTAAATATTTTAGTTGTATCGGCATGATATCATTTTTGGCAATAAAGGATTAACATAATATAAAAAAATAAGATTAAAAGTTCTTCATTTTGAGACCATAAAACTTAATAAGAAAAAAAAAAAAAAAAACCAATATGAAGATTTAAAGAGAGAAAAGCACGTATTTAAAACTGGAAATCTAAACAAAAAGTCTGAAAAAGAGTGTTAGTTTTGTACAAAAATATTTAATCCAATTAGTCTGTAGTTGATCTTACATATAAAATCTAAAAATAATCTTCACTTCTTTTTCTTTATGATTTTCTGAACATACTTCATGGTTTGTGAAACTATGGGATTAATAGCACTTGAGATGGGAAAGCACAGTGTAGATTGGCACAGAGCAAATTTTTCCTCAGTGCAAGGCTGTTTTACTATACAAGGCTGTTTTACTATATTTGCTTGAAGCCTGATCTACAAAAGCCCTTCTTTGCCAGTCCTCACAGAAGTTACAGAAAAGATCTGTGAGATTTCTTAATTCCCGAAAGTTTGGATCAACATCAGTTCAGTCCATGTAGTTATCATACCTTTTCTAGTACAATGTCTACTCTGCACTGAGTTATAAGCCCATCTAATTATGAGGGCTTACTGTAGTTCTCCAAAAAGACTGTTCCACTATCTAATGAATAGCTCCTTGGAAAATAACCTTTTTTTTGTATTTTCAAATATCTGCTCACTTCATTGCTCCTAACTACATATTCCTCTAACAGTCCTGGGCAGTGATGGCCAGTTATAGTGGACTGTCCCAAATACAGAGGTTGTTTCATAAAACAAATCACATAGATTTATTATCTGACCTTTCCTAAATTCCAGATAAATTCTGTAAAGGAGAGGAGCTATTGCATTAACTCAATTTGCCCACATGGTAGAGGGATTAGAATGGTAGCCTCCAGAGAAAGCAGTATGCTAAAGACAAAGCACAATGTGTGAAATTCCTTCTGGAGCAGAATACTGTGTATCTTTGTCATGGTCAGACCTCATGGAACTCCTGTTTTAGGGCTAATGTCATTTAGCTGGATATCAGTTGCTTGTTCTTTACATGACGTTTATATCACTCAAAGTGTCTGTAAAAAATAATAATGGCCCCCTCTGGAAGATACACAATATGCCAGCAAAAGAATTTCCTAAGTTATTATTCAGGCTGAAACATTTTTCCATAAAGCAGGGCCATCTATGTAGAATTTTGTTTTCTTTGAATTCTGTCACTGTTCTGTAGTTCCTCACAGCTACTGTCTCCTGATCTGAGTGGCCAGTACTTCCTGAAATTGCCTTGTTGGTGAAAACATTCTATGAGGACATCAGCATTTTCTGTGTGGAACTAAATAATTCAATTTTATACAATAAAAAAGTACAAATTACTACTATAAAAGCATAGAAGTAAAATCTACTGAGCAAAATACTTCTATAAAGAAAGATATTGCAGTGTTTGAAGGAAGCAACTAGAGTGGTGCCAAGAGTCTGTTTCACAGGGAATTTGAAAAGTTGGTGTAGTTTGTATTTGGAATAGAAATCCCCAAAGATGTTAAAATTCATCATGCAGCAAATTCTCAAAAACTACATTCTCGAAAACAATAATAAAAATTCCTGTGATAATTTCCAAACAAAGTCCTTCGTACTGGCTGAAGAACTCTCAGACTCCTAGCACGTTGGTATAACCAGGTCCCTGACTACTTCTCATCACGAATTTTGGACTGAAGTGCAGCTAACTCCCTGTATACCTTGGGAATTCCAAAAGAACATCAGTGCTTGCAATGCAGCCTGACTTGCCTTTAGTGACTTGACTCTCTGTTAGTCTTTGACAGAGATTGCTTGAAGAGCAAGGAGCCTGGAATTCTGGTGACCCAGCAGGTTCCACACGGACTGCCAGAGAGACAGGAGGGGAGACGGAGAGGAAGGCAAAGCCTTGTTGGATGTTCCCTGAAACTGAATAATCTCTGCTAATTTTTTAGCTTTTCAGAATTACCTTTTTAATCCTCTTTTCTTGCCTGCACAAGAGGCAGCAACTAGGTGATGGTCATATAAAATAAAAAGCACCAAAGTGGAAGTGAGATCAGACATGCTTTATATAAACCATTTTATTCTCAGAAGTGAGAATATACCACTGAGACTGAATCTACTTGGGAACAGAAACCTTGATTCCTTATTTGTCTCACATTCTGGTACGAACCAGTTAAAATAATAACGCTCACAAAGAATGGCTTTGCAGCTGTTGCATTTTCAGCAGCAAATCTGGGCCATGCCAGGAAGAATTAGAATAACCTGAACTGTGTGCTACAGTCTAACAATGTGCCATGCACGATACAGTATCCTGTGCCTCTGGTGAGGGTATTTTTCTGCCAGTGAAGTTTCTCTGTCCACAGAAGAACTATGTCAGAATGTTATTAAGCCTATATCTGATTTTTAAAGTTCAATCCTTCACAACAGAAGCACCAAAATCAGGATTATAGTACAGGAGTGTACTATAATGCATAAAAATTACTCCCAGTCTGACTGCCATACTGGTATCAATGCAGCAAAAAGTGCACGTTAGAACAGAAGGGTTTGTGCTAGAGACAGATAAGTGACATGGATTGAAATTATGGTAAATTTAAATTGATGGCCTAATTAGTATTATCTCTTTTTGTATTCTCTGTAAGAAATATTATCCAGGAGGAACCCATTTTGCATTGATGTTGATATAAAGTGTAATTCTGTAGCATTTCCATTGTAATCTGGCATTAATTAATGCATCATTATTCCAAAGTGTTAATTAAATTATTACAGAAAGGGACATTTGCCCCAGTTCATAAAGAAAAAAAAAAAAAAAAAAACACAGTGCATGAGAATTAGACTTTTAAAGGTCCAAAATTTCATGCGAGTTCCCACAACACTGGTAGAAACACAAAACTAAGCAGAAATAAAGGCATGATGAGCTTGCGGCTCATAAACCACAGTGAGACATCAACACTTGCTCAGCTGTGATGGAGTCTGATGACAGCATCAGAGATTCAAAGCCAGACTCGTCAGAAACCTAAAATGGCAAATTTCTAATACAGTAAATTAAACACGCTGTACACTGACTATCAGGAATTACTCACAAGGAATTCAGGGAATTAAATTTGGGTAGGAAAATATCCACAAATTCTGCAGGCTCTACTAAAAACTGTGCTTGGCTATTGGGAGGGTATATAGTGACACTATACAGTCACTGGGAGTGCCAGGACAGTACTGGGATTAATTGCAAAAAAATCCTGCACTCCTCAGTGTTGATTGTCTTGATCTTCCGCCTGCAGTCCTAAGTGGGTTCACTGAAATCTCAGATCAGCATTTCAGGTGTTCTTGTTACCATTAGCTGGGTGGTAGCTGTTTTCAAATGCAGAAGGGAGAAACACTCAACCCTTCATCAAAGGCTATACAGTCCAATCCAATGCCCAGTGCACTCTATGGAAGCCTAACCACTGACTTCACTGAGATATAGCATTTAAGCCTGCGTCTACGAATTACACCAGCAGACCTCTGTTTTGAGGGAATGCCACCGGCAGCAAGTGGGGCTCTCAGCAAGGAGCCACACAAGCTCTGTGAAGTTGGGGTCTCTGTGAATTACTAAATTTGATTAATAATTCAAGAAAACATTAGCGTAGACCATGAAACAAATTCTATGCGATGTGACCTAACTGCCAGCTATACACCAGAGCCAGAGTTGCACAAGACACTTCCAGTGTGTGGCTTCCATAAAATTCAGTGTCTACACTGTTCAACAACTCTGCCCGTTTCAACAGTTATCACTTTCTTTTGTTACGTTTGGGCTTGCATTGAAAGATCTTCAAAATGTGAAAGTTAAATGAGGCTCTCAGAAAGAAGTGGTTTGGGTATAGTATATTAAAGGAAAACTTCAAAGGAACTCAAGATACCTTTCAAGCTAAGGTACGAAAATTTAAACAAGAACAAAAGCCTCTCTTGTATTTTGAAGCATTAATTGTTCCACTCCTGTTGATGAAAAGTGAAAGGAGAAGCTTTTAGTTAAAAGCACGTAGCATCAACCAACATGGAATGTTCCAACGTCTCATGGAATAATTTTAGCTTTGATATGATGACACAGGTGAAACCCAAATTATAAAGCTCTCCGTAGCATATGCAATAATTTTTGGTATCTGAATCTGTTAGATAAACATTAGTGTTTGAAGAGATTATTGGCATAAATCAGAGTTTCACCTTTTATATTTATAAGATATTTCATATTTATAAGGTATTTCATAACTTTGTGCGTGGTGTTTGTCACATAACCTCCTGAGTGTTGTTTGGTATTTCGTAACTTTGTAACTGAAGTTTTATATATCATTATAGCCTGATTTTCAAAGGATAAAATATCTAACACTGCACTGTTTGCTCTTCTGTCCATCTGTCAGTTCCTCTCCTTTATGGAGGGGGCAATATTGTAGAAACTGTGAGGATATAAAGTCTGCCATAAGTTTCACAAAAAATGGCACCTGGATAGTAAAGACAGCCAAACTAGTGCTTTCACGGAAGAAAGATTTCAACTGAGAATTTAAAAGTTCTGTTGACTGTTGGCCTCTCAGCTGGCCAGTCTGTGGCTAGTTTAGTGCCAACCACAATACATTAGCTTGCCCACTTGTAACTAGTCAAGGATACTGTGGAGGGATTTATGAGACATATGAAGTAATATGAAGTCCCACGTGCACGCACATCATGGAATATACTCAGAGAAGAACAGGGAGATGTTTTGCTGCAGAGGTATAAGTAATTGGATACAATGTGCAAAACCACTACATTTATTGGTGCTACTGTTCATGGACAACACACTGTGGTATCATTTGAGCACACTCATAGACCTGCTCAGTAGAAAAAAATGCATGATATATACTAATATGTCTGATAGTGCATTATAGATAATATATATAAAGTAATAATTATAATCTATAATGCTTCTAGCTCTGGTCCATGTAAGATGACTGTGACAGAAAAATGTATATCTTTTCTCTTGTCAGTTCTACTTTGTATCATGGCAAAATTATTCCTACTTCAGACAGTAATCGGGCAAGCTGAGACACAGAACAATTAACTTATAGGTTTTCTTAAAGGTAGATGCTGGTTACTCACACTGGGAAAAATGGTCCAAATTCTGAAACTTTTTTTTTTTTTCCACTTTTTTGAGCTTCAATTCGATTGCTATGCACTAAGAATGATTCAAAACAAGGTCTAGGGTCTTTCCCCCAAGACTGGTAACTAATGATATAATGTATATGTACATGTACATTACATGTCTGAATGTAACAGTGCTTCTTTCCCTTCTAAATTGTGTGGGATGAGAAAATGTGCTTAACAAATCCAGAACAATCAACTGTAACTTTAAAAAAGGAAGCACCATAAATCAATCAATACAATAATAAATAAATTCCTAGTCTCTCTTCTTTCCAGCTAGAAAGTACAGACTTTCTAGATCCTACAATGGAGCTGCATGATTTTTGATTTTTAGATTAAGCTTGTTATGATATAGAAATACCTGATTAGTATGGCAACATCAGAAGTTTGTTGCTGTGCTCAAGACCATTATCTTCAGCATTATCGTAAAACCTACTGCCCTGCATGTTGTTTATATTTACAGTGAACACTGGTAAAAATGTACGCTTTACTACAGAGATATATATATGAGTTATTTCACTATTCAGCTTCTCTTGCCAGATGTTTGAGTGGTCAGCCAAAGCTCCAGAGATATGCAAGCTTGATCTACATGTATTCAAAAAGTAGTTAAGAAATCTTATAGTGTCTCTCCCGTTCATTCTTTAACAAAGTGACAGTGTATTTTCATTATTTGCTGAGTACTTATGGATAATAAAAAATTAATCAATCGATATAATGATCCATTTGACTCAGAAATAATAACAAGAGAAAATATGCAGAATTTCCAATAAAATTATAAACCCAACAGAATTTGAATTCATTACTTTGGAAATATAAGGCAGACACTTCCTTTCACTAACACGGGTTTGAATTTGTAGAGGGTAAATTATCAAAGAGGCCCTTGTTGCTTGCATGCTGTAATACAATTTTATTAAGAATTACAGGGAAAGATTAATCAGCACTTCAGTCCTGAGTCCTGAGGTACAGCATGGCTTAGTTCTTGGCACAAACTTGGGAACATGCCCTGCTTGGAGTATGTATTCTTTCAATTTATATATTATTAATGTTGTGGGTAAGGTTAAAAGCTCAGCCCATGTCACAACGCCAACCTGTGAAAAACCTCAGAACCTGCCAAATGGTCCGAGTTTGTCAGTGTGCAGAGAGCATGTTCCTTCTCTGGATGTTCAGGGCTAATGAATGACTTACTGGAAGTGCACATTCCAGTGCTGTGCTCCTAGCATCCTAATACAGCGATTTCCGTTCAGGAGGAGCTAAGAATTGCCATGTTTCTCTCCACAATGAACAATCTAATGCAAAATCACCACACAGCGGAGTCCCAGTGAGCACAAGGATAACCTTCATTTCAGTTCGGTCTTGGTGCATTGAATTCACTTCCCAAGTACTCAACAGTTGTAGCCCAGAGACGAAGCTGTCCTTTTCACCTCCTCCCAGGCTCTCCTCTTTCCAGCTTGGACTCACAAATCTAGTTCCTACAATGGAACTTTTAGATTGAGCTGATAATGTTACAGAAATGCCCAATTACCAACCATGTTAATCCCAGCAGGGTGTGCTAGGTTTATCTTCTGTCATGGAACAGTGTAAAGTAGTATATAGAACCTGGAGCTAAATTTAAATGAACTTTCTTACATTCTGCAGGGAATACAGCCCTATAACGATACAGCTCCATGCTGTTGCAGCTCTACTGCTTTCTACAGGACAGTTCAATGTAGATGTGCTCATCCACTCCCTCTGTGACTGTCATGATGTCATGATGTTCAGGGGAAGAAATGGAATTAGCTACAGGAATGTCACAGCAGGAAAAAAAAAAAGGGTTAGAAATAAAAGAAGACTGAAAACATATCTGCGCTTAGTTTCAGGAGACTAAACAGCTCAAATAAAGTTTCCTTCTTTTGGTGTCTTTACTCTCTCCCACTTTGTTCTATTCGGGAGCAAATGCTCAGCAGAGGATTATCTTCTAACTCCTTTCAAATTCTTAATTTGAAAGTGTGTCACTGCAATCGTGGCCGAACTCTCATCTTGTGTTCAAGCAGCTCCCTGGTTCAGACTAGAGAAAGTAAATATTCAAAAACTACGAGCCATTGCCTGTTACCAAGAGTGTCAAAACCTCTTAACTGATCTTGTTCTTCAGATCTATGGCCAGAACAGCTAATTTAACTCTGAAGTGGCCTTTTAAAAGCCATGTAAGAACTACAGAGGTATACCTGCAACATTCATAAACATAACATAGACAACATCCAGACTCCTAAAAAAACATCAAAAAGATCAGTCAACAGATCTGGCAAATTCAGCTAAATTTGCTAAAGAAGTAAATCAAAAGATTGCTCAGGAGGACCAACCTCTGAAAGGCATTTTTCTACTTCTGAGCAAGAGAAGTCAAATGCTTCCACAAGGCGTAACTGCAAGAGAACTGAAAACAAGCCATTATCTAACTATGACTGTTTATTCTACTCAACTGAAAGCCAAGGATGAGTATGCAGGTTTAACATTCTTCTTCAATGTTAAATCCAGTTTTATTTTTCCCTCACCGTTCAGTATTTTTGGAAATGCTCAGGAGTATAAACCTGTCTTTTCCTCTGCTTTTTTTTGTGTCCTAGTTCTCTTAAAAAAAAAATGGCAACCATTACTTTTGGCCTCTGAATTACATGCCCAAGTGAGGTGATGTGAATACAAACACAAGCTGACAAATACATGAGTATTACCAGTCTGGATGTGGGTTCAGGAGATGGCAAATGTACTACAGACAAGCTGCCAAAGGTAAGCATACAAAATGTGGCTCCTACGCGAAAGAATGAGATTTTCAGAGAATGTGGTGGAGAGCCCGACAAGTACATTTTGTTGCTGCTGAAAGAATTTATTTCTGCTGAAACCTATAACTCCTGGGTTAATAAAGTGAACTTTGATGGGACCAGAGGGAAATATGGGCTTCCCAGGAAAGTTAGGATAAACTTAGATGCATTTCTAGAACACAGATTTATGGAAGTGATTGAAGCTGATAAGATCAAAACCCAAGTTAACACTTTCCTTTGCTTTCTTATCACACGCTACATAGACCTCTGCCACAGCTGGCCTGCTACCAGTAAAACTAATGATGCCTGTAAACAATAAATTTCAAACAATCATCGAGCTCACACAATTAGTATCCATGCATACTGTTTTGCTTTGAATTTTGAGGGATTTTACAGAACCTGTTATTATGTTAGAGCTAACTGACTATGGAAAAAGCCAATGGTTTGTCAGGATTGATTGTTAAATCACAAGGCTCAAGGAAAAAAGACATGCGGAATATCAGTGAGGCTGATCAGGTTTGTACATCAGAGTACCCTGGTAAGAGTCTCCAGAACCAGTAACACTGAAGGATCTTGAAAAGACTGACTCTGCTACTAGTTATAAAAGGTACACACATATCCACTATACATTTAGACTATTAAAATGTTAAA
Organism: Merops nubicus; assembly: GCF_000691845.1. Taxonomy (NCBI): domain Eukaryota; kingdom Metazoa; phylum Chordata; class Aves; order Coraciiformes; family Meropidae; genus Merops; species Merops nubicus. Next base: position 38,817 of record NW_008626525.1, read on the forward strand.
ATCCGTGCGTTTTTTATTCTAGTCCTAGTTATGCAAAATATAAGCAGGTGTCATGCTCTTGTTAGAAGGACAGTCAACACACTGCCAGAAACTTGAGCATAATGAAAACCAAGAGTTTGGCAGAGCTGATAGGCATGCTAGAAAAGAACAATCTTTCTCTGTTGGGAAGGGGAAGCTTTCTAGATGCATCCAATAACACATCCTTTTCTGCAGGCAGTGAGGGCCACCAAAATGTCCTTTCTCTCAACACATGTACAGAGAAGGCTATTAAAAAAACAAAACAAAACAAACTGCTAAGCAGATATGGCAGATGTAAATAGATCTGTATAGATGTGGCAGATTTAAATCAGGTTGTATAGTAGGCCACATCTGCATTTAGATCATTTGATGGGAGTATTTCCTTACATTCCTCAGGGAGGGCAATAACATCTCTAAGTAAAAAAGCAGGGCCTGGGGTGAGTGAATTGTTCTGATGAGACAGATTCAACACATGGATTTGAGGTCAAGCTAGAAAAGACAAGTCACGTGCTAACGTTCTGTTTCTCATAAATTCAGAGAACAGGTTATTTTACAAAATTTAGGCAGGAATTCAGTTTCTAATACCTCTCTGTTTCTGATTTTAATGTTGAAAATCTCACCTCTGAGTCTTTTTTTCTTTGATAAGCTCTACAGCTTTCCTGACTTATTTCTCATTTATTTTACATAGGAAGTCCAGATCTAATTGATACCATTTCTGTTGTACTACAGGCTACTCCAGGTTTCTTTTTCAATGTCTTTTTTAAAGTATCTTTTCTTACTGAAGTCAACGATCAGTGAGGTATTTGAAAGTTAGACTATGTTACATATGGCTCTAAACCTATAAAAGATAAATTCTTCTAGCTGCTTATTATATATGTGTATTCATGTGCATAAATGTGCGCATATATATAGATATATATGAACTCCCTGGTGGTACATTCATACCACGCATACATGCATTAACTTTTTCAAAATATCCAGCAGAAAAGATCTTTTTCACCTTTCCAGTTCACCCTTTCAATATTAATAAAATTTCAGAGTCATAATTAGCAACAATCTTTTAAATGTTTCAAAATTAATTGACTAGGGTGCCTGAAAAGGAACATTACAACTGACTATTACACATTGCTGTATTTCTTGAGGATTTCCTTTCCAAGACTTTTGTCAGAAAATGGAACAACTTTCAAAATTAATACAGTGTTTCAGATATTATGGAATTACTACATTTTAGATTGCATCTAGTCTAAACTCTTTGCTTTAGAATAACTTGCAAAGTCTTTTGAAGGAAATACCTCCCATTAACAATTAAGTACCTCCAGTACTTAATACCACCAGTCAACAATTAAGGAGAGAATCTTAGTAGCTTTTCAAGGGTAAAAAAACTTTATGTAAGCAACATGCATTTTTAGTCTTGGAATTAGTTTAGTCCACAAAACTGTCATATTTCCAAAATAAAGCATCGGAAATTTCTAGGGTCAATTCAAGATTGCCTTTCTCTAACCCAAATTTACTATGCACTGTTAATAAAGAATATAGAATTATTTTTGTTTTGCAATAGGTGTATTACATCTCTCTATGGATCTATTAATGGTTTTGTATTCTTAGCTCTGAGCTAAACCAGGCCATGTAACTTTATTATACATGAGGATTGGCTTTCACAAAGACCTACCTGCTTTACAAGTTTTAGTAGGACAGGCTTTAAAAAATTATAAACCAGGGAGATATAATATCTTAAAATTAAATCACCAAACCTACTTCTTTCTAAGATGCTATGAGAAATATTTAAACATGTGCATGCCTCTGTCCTGAAGTTATTGTTTTGTATTCGGGCCATGCTTGGCCCAAAAAAACAAATTTGCAACAATACCTTAATTAAAGGTTTTCTTCTCTGCTAACAACGTGTTATATAGCAAATGGAAAGAACTTTCAAATACAGAGAAGTACACAATAACTAATTCCTATTATTAACAGGAAAACTTTAAGAATGAATACACATAAAATTATATGTAGATAATTTTTTCAAAATACATATTTGGAAAAAAACATGATTAATGAAAACATGTTTGTCTATTATGTATTTAACAGGTACTACTCACGTGCATGACTGATGGCACACAAGATACACACAGAAAACCTCTGTCTTCCTCTATAATTCCTCAGTTCTTATTTTCACAAAAAATGGAAGAGGATGGCCTCAATTCACAGATTGATTAGATTGTATTCACTCAGAGCACTTTTTAGCAAACTTTACTGCAAATTTCATTGCATCAAGCATATGGTGCCTTAAGTCAACAATACATGTAATTCATTTTGTAAACTGCCTGTATAAGTAAATGCCACTGTACCTATCTAAATTTCAGGTCTGAGTTAAATCTTATATATTTAGAACCACAATATGAGAGGGACACAGTAGGTTCTTGTTTATTGAGATACACAGTAGAACCTAAGGAACTGACATTACAGTGGAAAGTAATCTAAATTTCTTTCACAGAATTTCTACTACTTTCAAGTAATAAAAATGTTACATTCTATGCTCTAAATAAAATCTTAGTTGCTATCGACAGTTACTATGAGATTCAGTCAGAACTACCAAGCTGTGAAAATAAGGCCCAACTTCTGTTGTTTTTGTTGATACATTTGGCATCCAATCATGAAAAACAATGTCCATGTCACTAAAATGGCCTCCAGGCATTCAGTATATCTACATTGAGGTTAAACATCTATGTGAAGATGTGACAGCACACCTTATAAAAGATATTATTGAGTAATATAGACTTTCTGTAATAACCAAACAGTAAAGAATATAGCTTTTTAAAGGTCTCCCCATGGCTGATCTCATGACTCAAAGATGAGAGACTGTGCTGCAAGCTAAGTAATAAAATCTGGTGGATACTGTGGGCTAGCTTGTGACAAATCATATCAAAGTATTATTAAAGAAGGAACTTGAGACCCAAGACTATTATTGATTCTTGACAGAATTTCTTATAAATAAATGTTGCAATCTGATCCCGGACTCCCAAGGCCCTGGTAGAATTTTGACTATTATAGGGCAGGTTGCAAAACAGTAGCATTATATTAGTGAAAGTTGAAAGAAGCATATTCAGCCTCAAACAGGTAGCATGGTCTAAAAAGACCAGTAAGAAACCATTTTTCACAAGCCTCATACACCTCCAGCTGCAGATTACTGTTAAAAATGGCAAAACAATTTCTGTGCTTATAACAGGGCTGTGAACATGTTAGTGGAATGAATCCGTGACCCTTTAGAGCACTAAGGACACACCTCCATTAGTGTCCATATTCCTGCACTGAAGAGGCTGATACAGTCAACTGAAATGACAGGGTGATAAATATAAAACCACTATCATCAAAAAGACTGGAATGTAAAAGCACTTAGTTTCAGCCTAAGTAACTCACAGAAAGTTTGGTTTCAAGAACCAATGTATCATCCATCACTACTCTACCTTCTGTTGACAAAGTAATTGTAAGATATCTAGAATGGAGGTTCAATATGAAGTGACATTTTTGAAAGGAGGAATTGTGTGCTGCACTTACTCATTAAATGTATTTTCCTCCACTAAAGATGTTTCCTTTTTTAGTTTATGTATGAATAACTTTAGTTAAAGTTCCCTTGACACACTGACTTTGCTTTGAATAGCACCTATGTTCATTAACATAAAACCTGAAGGAAAATAATTTTAATGCAGCTTTTTTAACACTTCAAAAGCCTTTAACAAATTGATCGAGCACAATTATGTATTCTAAAGGGAATTGTAAAGAGATCACAAAAGGTTGAAGAGTTCTGGTTAATAAAAAGAAAAAAATCCCAAGTAAAAACAGGCACTCTGTGTGGAACTTTGATGCACAGTGGAAGAAAGTAATAAAAGTATATAAAATCCTCTAACTTCTCCCTGTGTTATCACAGACACACAATAATTGTCTGTATTATGTAGTGCATAGAAAATTCCGTACTAACTCAATAATGTAAAAAAGAAAGTATAGAGGTCAAGATAGTCAGAAATTAGAGAGAAGATAAATTACCAGTCCGCTTACTATGGAGACATGTGAGTCAAGGCAACTACTGAACAACTACTTAGTAAGGAGATCACACCAGTTTATAAATTTTTAAAGGCTGTTGGCCTTTGGGCAGGAATAGATCTCATAATCATAGCATTCTTCTCTTAGCTTTCCTGGTATTATAGGACGTTATGATAATAGCATTCTTTCAAATATCTTATAAACTAAAACAACAACCCATTGCAGCCAAATGGATCAGCTGATATTGGAGCCATTTCCATATGGGAAAGCAGTGTTTTTTCCCCTGATATTTATGGGTCCAAATGTATATCTGAATATATTAAAAGAATATTTTAGGTGGTGCTTTTGCCATTGCAGATTACTGAAATGCAACCACATTGGTTAAATTCAACATAAAGAAGCAGAGTAAAACCATCAGTAGAGGGAAAGTATAGGCCTTATGGGTTCAAGCTCCAAAGCCTCCCACTTTATGCAATATTGAACAGAGACAAGCAACCACAGACCTTCTTTATTTGCATAAAGTATTTTCCCAGAATAGCAGAAGCTCTCTTTGGGAAGGTGCTATAGGAAGACCTCCATTTGCATACTCCATGTCCACCACCCTGTCAGCAATGCTGAAAGCAGACATAAAATTGCACAGACTCAGAACTGGATGGGTGGAGAAACAAACAGGGTGTGTGGGGGGGAAAGCTGCAACTAGATTTTGGGAACTACAGGTTGCACGGATCTAAAACCTGTTCCCTCCAGTAAAACCCTTTGTGCTACTGAGAAGACTTTGCAGATGGATCTAGCCTACATTGAGGTATTGATGGCAAAAGACAAGACAGTTGCTTTTTGATGGGAAGTAGGGCATGTCCTTACTGACACCTCAGAGGATCACACAAGACCTCAGTGAACTCCAGTGTGGACATCTACTATTCTTAATATACCTGAAAGCATGGCAGCAGCAATGGGCAGAAGTCAAGGGGCAAAAGCAGGCAGTGCTGCAGCTGTGCCTACACTCCAGGCTGCAGGGCCAGTGCTCTCTGCTGACCAGCGCTCCCTGTAGGAGACAAAGGAGAAGACCAAGCAGTGTGAATGTACCCAGCCAGTATTATCCTGCTTGTCATGGAATGGCATAACGTACCTGCTACGAAAGTTACTGTTAGGAAGAGACTTGCATTGGTGAATATGTTGTACCTAATATTGCTTTTTGGACAATTCTCTATTTTCCTTCAAATGTTCTCTGTTGTACACACTGAATGAGGGTTTCTAAGTGGGAAAATGGCAACGTACCTTCACACAATGTTAACTGGACCCAGGCTTTCAGTGTTAGGCTTGCCCTAATGCTTTAGTTTTAAGAAAGCTGCTTTGACCTGCCTATTCTTGGTGACAACACTGGGCACGAGGGATGCGGGACTGATGGTTTGCAACAAAATAGCTATTATTTGGCATGAGATCACTATCATGATTTGAACAAGATTTGCATTTTGCTGCAGATAAGGGGGAGTCTGGGAGTAAGCAGGGGATAGTGTCAGAAGCAGAAGTGTAGGAACAAGACCAAGCACAGGGAGGACAATCTTCATAGCAATCTCCTAAAGGCTGAAGGAGTGATAGTGTGAAACTTGCAACCCCACAGCCTAAGCACTCATCCTCCCCCCTTTCCAAAAATCATCTTTAGAAAGGACAGACTAAAGAGAAAGTCCCAATCCATTTAAAATGGTTCCTCTCCTATCTAGAGTATCAGATACAGTGAGACAGGACTACAGACTGAATGAAGAAAAGCTACTAAATTTATTTTTTCAGTATTTCAGAGCTTCTGACTCAACACAAAAAACGTCTTTGTAATGTTTGGCTTACAAAATAAAAAAATTGTTATACAAGGTTAATATAAAAGAAGTAGGATTAGAAGTATTTCAGACCTAAAAAATCTTAAAAATCCATGAGGTTATATTGACTAGATAGGCAATTAAAAGAGGAAAAAAACCCAACCAAACAAAAAAATATTGGCAGAAATAAACCAATAGCACTGTGGGTCAAATTCTTTTACACACATGCAGAGCACAGAAACTCATGCTTTCACATAGTTCTGTTGGGATGTATAGGATGACGAGTGGAATACAAACCAGTGAAATAAGGATGACAAAATCTGGCAAATGCTGGATGTTAGAAGCAAAGACAAGTTCCAGCTAAGTATGGACAGAATACATATTTTGTTTTTCCATTAAATGATCCTACAAGATGCAGGTTTATTCTGTTGGGTTCCAATGTGGTTTTCTGAATAGGCTGGAAGGGATGTTTATTTTTTTTAAACTCAATGATCTCTGTTGAAGCATCATTAAAACAAAAACCTAAATCAAACCAAACCCAGATTAGTGCCAAGCAATCTTCAGAGATGATAAAATGAGTATGATTGAAGTTGAGATTCAAAAAAACAAATCTGTGTGTCGATAAATATAGTGATCAGGATGAGCGAGAGGTGTCAGACAGAAAAACCTGCTGCAAGGTTTGTTGCTGCCAGCACACAGAAAATAAAGCCTAGGAGAGCTTGTTGAAAAATTCTTAAGGAAATTTGCAGAACACTACAGACTGATGTAGTAGTTGTCTTTGGGGATGTCTCATTTGGGTGGACAATGACCAACAACACAAGAAGCCTACGTGAAACGTCCCTACAGCAAGATAAGCTTCTTGTATCTGCAGTGATGCAAGACCGCAAGGTCTGCATGCTTCCCCACCATATATTACCCTTTTGCATTTTCATTTTTGTCAGTGATGAAGACAGCGTAGGAGGTTCCTGGCCCTTCCCTAACCTACTCCTCCTGCCTCTTCCTGCTCCTGTACGCTCATGCTCTCATATTTAGACTGACAGTTGTTTAGAAGGGAAGGGGATGATCTATGAAAGAGACACCAAGATGGTTTCCTTTAAAACCCTCTCTTCCTCACTACCTTCTCCTCCCCAAGGTTTCCACCTTCCTTACAGAGAGAGGCACAGGCACAACCAAAATGGCAAACAGAAGTAAATGGTACTGACAAGGACTTCACATGCAAACCTCACTCCTGAGGAAAACAATCAGCAGTTACAGTCTCATCTTGTGAGTACAGACCTTGGTATTGAATTAGGAAGCATCATCAGACTTTTAATCACTGTTTGCTTTAATTAAGCACAAGATACTAATGCATTCAGATACTAAATGCCAGTCTCAACAACACAATGCCAAGTAATGGCACTCAGGCTACCTCTGGGAAAGTCTGCATTGGTATTAAAAAAGCATATCTGCCTTTGTTACACTTTCCTCATTCCTGTGGAAACGGCTACAGAAATGGTACAGACACAGCCAAGCTCACACTTAATTCCTTCTTTAGTTAAGGTTACTAAGAAGTAAGAAAAGACAACACTTAGAAGGTCAAAGCACAGATAAGCAGCTGTCATGTTGCCAACTTAAGGTAGAAAAGTTGCTGGATTGTGAAAGAGTGAGGAAATAAGTAAGATTTTATGACATTCATCAGGAGATGAAATGTAGGAATATTCTCAGAAAAAAAAAAAAGGGAAAAGGAAAGGATTGAAAATTCTACATGCTGCCAGGAAGTGAGGAGGAAGAGCTAGATATCAAATTTATACATCCTTTGAGCTCTTGAATGAAGAATTTGGAGAAGGTAAAATGTCACCTTCATCAGTCTCGGCTGACTTGCTATTCTATTGCCAGATGGGACCACTATCATCTGATTGAATTACCATCATGTCAAAGCTCTACTTGGATCCAGGAATGAGCTTTCAGAAAAACCATGAGTCAAGGTAGAGCTTTCCTGCCTTTGAGACCTATAGAACACATGATCTGAAATGGGATTTAAATGTCTGTCTTTGACTCTTTGAAACACACTTCTGTGAACATTTGTTACTCTTGGTAACTCCTGTGTGCTTTATTTCTTTTCCTTGTTTGTTTCTAACAGATAAGATGTTTATCTAAAGTTAAAATAGGTTTTTTACTCACTTGCAATTCCAGGAAAAGGAGTGATGAGAGGGGATTAATTCTGGAATGACCTGAAAACAAATAAAAAGTAAAATGCTCAGCAAACTAAAACATCAAATGCTTGGTTTAGAGCACATGCAAATTTTAGATAGCACTTCAGCACTAAAAGGGTACTTTATTTTGTGTCAGCTAACTGATTTTCTTAAATTAGAAAGTTATAACAATGCCATCAGTATGTTTTAAAAAAATGTTAAAACATTGTTTTGAAAATATTTGAAATGAAAATAAAAATTCTGACTTAAAAAATGGAGCAGTTCTTGACAAACTACTCTATTAAAAAAAAAAAAAAGCCTGTAGAATTTGTTGATTTGTTGTTATCATTAAATTGGAACCTTCCAATGGTAAATAGAAAGGTTGAGGGAGGAGATGCTGAAGTATACCTTCTGGGCTCATTCTTTCATTTCTTCCTCACAGTGTTTCTGCAGCTGAGGCGGCAGTCACAGAAACTGCATTTATTCCAAGAAAAAACTTTGAAACAAAGATTCTGGTGGTAATTCCAGCTGGATGTAAGGCATTAGATTGCTGCTGGCACATCTTTCTTTCTGAAGGAGTAGAATTCGGACTCCTGACTTACAAAGCATTCGGAACACCCAATAAGGAATACTTCAAGTTTGATTTTTTAATTTTAGTACAATAAAGATATTCCAACAAAATAGGTCAGAAACTGGCATTGGTCTCCACAACCTTTCACATTTCTTGCTAGCAGAATTTATGCAGTTAGCTTTGTGGCATCAAAATTCTGTGGCTTATGTCTCTGTGTCACACGTATTCATTACAATTGGAAAATTATTCCCTTTTTTTTTCCCTTTTGTTAATAATTAGCAAGTGTGGTTTTGCAAGTCTTGCATCATTCTCATGTGCTTTTCCTCAGAGGGATGCCTGGAGCTGATCATGAACTACCCAGCAAAGCATCCCACTTCTGCTTCCAGATGTATTTGGTATCAACAGCACTGTATCATATAGCTGCAAAAAAAAAGCCTGATAGAGCCTTCAGAGTGAAAAACACCTCCTCGGCATCTCAGTTTGCTGTTAATCTGAAATATTTTATCATTTACTTTGAAAACAAGTATTTCTATATTTTCAAGCTGTATGCACTTATATCTTCAGTATATAAATCACAGGCAGTATAGCAAAGTGAGCATACTGTTGTTAATGGAAAGCTCAGCTACAAATAATGCAGTGAAAACACTTTTATCTCCTAATGCCACAGAGTCATAAAGAACAAGGAAATAATTATCTTCAGATGGAATTTTCAAGATGAGATTTATAAATGGGTGCCTAACTCCCTTAGACACCACAGTCTACAACAACAGATACAGGCTTACACGAGTACGTTTCATTTACAGATAAAAGCAGAAGAGGCTGGATGTAGTTTTCATTTCCAGAAGAGCTTTGTTGTGGTTGCTCTGCTGACTAGAAACTGTGACTCCCTGAAACATTTAGCCCTTGAGGAAGAAGCAGGAGACAAGTCATGTGAGGGACGGTAGGGAATAGCACAGGATTGTGCACTTCTTTGAGCCTGAACGTGTTTTATGAAATTTTCATCTCTGGCCAAGTGATAGTAGAAACACATATAAATGAAAAGCTAAGTTGCAGTGTAACACCAGGCTGCAGTTGCACTTTATGCATACACTTCTTATCATTTTAGGAACTTATTCCAGATGTTTCAGTAGAGGAAAATAAAACAATTATCTTGGTCATGTTTTAAGATAAGCTCCCAGCAGGTCTGGAAAATGTTTTAATCTGGCCTTCCAGCTTCATCAACAAATTCCCTATAACATTAATTTTCTAAAACTGTTTATGCCCCATTTTATTTTCTCTGCTATTTGACATGTATAGGAAATTTGGCAAACGTGATAATACAAAGAAATAAAATGGCATCAATACTTAGTGGAAAACACTTTTTAGTGTGTTACTTCAGTAACATGTGGCAACAGACCGTTGGAACACTTGTACATAATTAAGGAGAAGCTTATGGTTTTGATTTGCCACTGTCTCCTGATATATAGATTACAAATTGAACTTCTACATAAAGAATATTTACTTTAAATCCTTATGGAAAAAGAGAATTTCAGCATCATCAATGCAACATCATTATTTATCAGCCTGTAGGTAGGATTCGGCTTATGAAGTCAGGGGCAGAGGGCAACACTAAATCTAGAGAGATCCTTTAAAAGGGATTATAACAGAAGGGAAGGGAAGGGAAGGGAAGGGAAGGGAAGGGAAGGGAAGGGAAGGGAAGGGAAGGGAAGGGAAGGGAAGGGAAGGGAAGGGAAGGGAAGGGAAGGGAAGGGAAGGGAAGGGAAGGGAAGGGAAGGGAAGGGAAGGGAAGGGAAGGGAAGGGTGTGTCATCTCTAGAATTAGGTTTAGCCTGTAATTCTTAGACCTCCAGGTCACTTCACTGATCACACAGGATAAGGACTCCATGTCATTTCCACCTCTTTTGATTTTGATTTTGTTAGCTGGATTCATCTACACATATTTCCAGCATCAAACAGTTGTACTCACTATTGTCCTGTGATATATGATGCCACAAATCTTGCTGAATTGTCCTTTTCTCTGGTCTAGGCCCTTTTCTGACATTTTTTTTCTAGCCATCCTGATTTCATTACAGCAAATGTCATATCTCCTTCAGCTTACAAATTCCTAGTCACAGAACTCAGGCAGCTACTTTAATGTAATGTTAAATTTTTTAAAATACTTTCATGTTATACATCCATTTGCTTTTTAACAGTAATTTTAAAATACTGTTACATCCTGAGCAATTTTATTAGTACCTCTCCCCCCTTTCCTATGATCAAAATTAACATCTGCACAAAGAATACACCCTCTCTTTTAAAGGATTGCTTTTCATCTTGAATCATGCATAGAATATGCCTTCTAACTCTATCCAGTGTAAATAATGTGTAAAATAATCAAAGCATCATCATGACCTGACAGCAGAAGCTTTTTGATGAATAGGGTTTTATGTAGGATTATCATATGACATTTCCAAACTACATTATGTTTGAGTCATATACTATTGCATTAAATTCTTCTATCATGCAGGATTTGTACATTTAGCAAGTTATCAGCGTTCTCCTTTGTGGTCAGATTTCTACAGCAATTGCAATCGAAAGCACCAGAAGTACAAGGAAAGCAGAGCAGAGGAAAGATATTCTACTAATGAAGAATCAGATCTTGTTCTCATTATGTTATTTATTCCCGTTTGTCCCTGACAACGTTATTGGGTTTGTTCAGAGCACCAGATACGAATACAGTCCCTAAATACATTAGAGAGTATTAGATATGCTAGAAAAACAAGCTTTGTAACTACACAACATTTAGGCTGGAAGCAATGCCTTCCATCCCGTGCCCAACCACTGCCTCCCATTCCTGGTAGGCAAATTCTCTTTATCTTACAGTTTCTCTGCAAGCTAGTTGGTGACCTACAAAAGCACCATTTCCCCCAAAATTCAACAAATACTGTACATTATGCCTTCAGTGTGTGTATATTGCAGCAAAGTGATACTCAATTGGATGACAGCCATGCTTCCATTCCAAATGCAATCATATAACTTAAAAAGTGGATGGTTTAGTAGAAAGTGGCTCCTGTGATAGGGCAGACGAAGACTCATCTGGTCTTCGGCACATAGAAAAAGTTCAAGTGATTTGATGCCTCAGTTTTCATCAAGGATGAAGCTGAACCATCACTACAGAGAACAATACTACAAGATCTAGGGTAGGTTAGTTACAGAGAAACAATCCTTGCTCTTACCAGCTAACTGATTGTCCCAGCTGTATGTATGATGTAAGACTATAATCTACCAAGCTCAGCAAACAATGTTAACCTACAAGTGCAAAAATAAAAAGGCCTATTTGTAAAGAGAAGTCTTCAAAGAAGAGGTGTAAAACACACACTCAAACATTCACACACCCTCAAAGGGGTGCTTTAATACACCTTGTATTAAAGGTGCTAGTAAGGTAAGAAGAGTAGCCCAAGAGTAAGGCAACAAAATGAGAAACAGAAATACAAAAAGAAACTGAGAGAAGAAAAAGAGGCCAAAAGATGGAATAGGGCTGAAAGGAAGAAAATGCAAAACCCTGTGGACCTAATACATCTAAGTAACAAAGAAGACAAGAAAAGAAAGAAAAGAGAGAGTGTTACAACAGCAGGAGAGGGAGCAAACAACAATAACAACAAATCTGCCTTAGTAACTCCATTTCTCTTCCTGGACTCAGCTCTATAATCCTGTCTTGGACTGACCTTTACCCTAGCTCATAAAAAATATAATTTTACCATTGGAATGCAACAGGTTGCACCAAAAGGCAGGGTTTTAACAGATTTCTCAGAGGAAGAAACTATCCCAGGACTTCATCTCCTTTGCAGAAGTTAGTTTAAACAGCAGAGTGGAGGAGAAGGAGGAAGAATGGAGAAGGAATGAGGAAGAGTGGAGGGGATAGGAGTGATGGCAAGGTCCCTGTGGTGATAAAGACTAATGCAGGGCTCAGTAGTGTCCCCAGGGCTGGTGGTTAGTCCCTACCCAAGTCAGCCAATGCCATTGCTATGAGTCAATCCACACTTTCTACAGCAAAGCAGGAGGTGCAGTGATGAAGTGTTTCTTAGCCAATGAATTCCCTGTGCAAATGACCCTCTCAGCAATTTAACATAGTTCAGAATCCTACTCTGTACTATAGTTTAAAATGCATTGCTTTTCCATCCAAAAGGTCATGCAGATTCCCAGTTAAAGAAACAGGCTCAACCTTTACTGCTTTGAACTAGTACTGTCTACTCCCTGCATACAGAAAAAGGACATTTAAAAAATAAAATAAATAAAATAAAATAAAATAAAATAAAATAAAATAAAATCAATAGCTCTAAAATGGAACTATCTCCACTTACCCTTTCTCTGTCAATGACTAAGTCTCTAGAGGTCCCTTCCAACCTCTTGCATTCTGTGAACAGACTCAGAAAATCACAGCCACTGATAGAGTTAATTGCTTATCACAGTCTAAGATCTAATGAAAATAGTCGTGTTGTAAAATAATATGCTTCAATTGATATCAGAAGGAAATACATTGCTTAAGAACTTGAAACACTTTAGCTGCTAAAAAAGCCTTGTATGTTCTAAATTATATCCATCATATCCAGTGTGAACTGACAATTTAACAACTGCTAAATTCCATCTGAATTAATCCAGAATACTGAAGTTCATTTTTCAACATTCTGTTCTAGCAATTATTTCCTGTAGCTAGGTTTTGGATGAGAAAAAGTGGTACTATGTTTCTTGCTTTTGGCAATAAATATAACCCCTTATAACTTTACACATTGAAAATATAGCAAGAAGAAAGTCTCCCTTCTTAATAAAAGTGACTTGATGTAAGTATTTCTTGTTTAAATGAGTATAATCATGTCCCGGTTTGGATTACTTTAGTATCACAAGTGGTAACAAAAATATTTGGATGAATACAGTAATGAAGAGGTTAAATTTGATTATAATTGGATTTCAGTATGCATGGTCATGTGGCTAATAGTAAATTTTCCTTGATTAACTGATCCTGTTTGTTAAGAGCCCCTGTTAACATTAGCACACTCTATGTCGGCTGTAGAGACACACCATGGACCAGTGCAAGATTAATGAAGGCAGGTACGCACGCTGATTAGAATGTGGCAGTTTAATAAACTCTTCTAACATTAAATTATTTAATGCATTCATGCTCATGTAGGTTATTCGATGGTCAGCTTGACCACCTATGTGTTAATATTGGGAATTGAAATGCAGAGGATGGAAGAAATATAGCAGTGGATGAGGTAATTAGCTCTCATGTCTGATAAATGGGGCAATACCTATGTGTATACATGTTTTAGCACATCACAAATGGTGCTTTCATTAACTGGAATCTCTTCCTGAAAATTTTCTGAACATTTAGTTTGATTTTGATCCCATAAACAATTCAGCTAACTACTACAGCCAGTGTCTGTTTAATATCTGAAGCAAATTTAAAGCGAGCTACAGTCATAAAATACATTGTTCAAATATAATACAAAAATTATCCTTGAAGCGTGGAAGTCATTTGGATGTTCTTCCAGTGTGCTGCTTTGAAACAAAGATAATGTTTAATAAACATTACCTGCAAAGTTACATGCCATGGACTGATACTTGTTTTATCTTGTGTTTTCCTCTCTCCTGTGTCACTAGCAAGTGGTTGTTAACTTTGCAGGAAACTTGCTGAAGTCTGAGGAAGATGTCTAGCCAAACACTTGCTTTTCAAACCAGTACCAGCACCATCCAAGTACCCACTTTAGTTATAAGCTGAGCTGCGTCCCATCTGGCTATTGGGCAACACAAATCCTGTGTCACACGCTCTGTCAATCCACATTAGAAGCAACATGAAACAAAGGCAACGTTTTGATGTAACGTGGGTGTCACATAATTTGATGCGCTGCATTTTGTCTTCAATGGCATTCAAAAAATGACAGTGGGAGAGCTGAAGACTAGACTGCTGGTCCTTCTGCCCAATCCTTTTTGCTGTTGAATCTCTTCTCAGGTCATTTAGCAAATCTAAATAAATGACGGGAATGGCTGATGGGCTTCCATTCAACACTATGTCCTGCTTTGAAATCTTTTACAAAATATAACCTTGCTAAAGCACTTTGGTGAATGAGCACTTTACTTATTGATTGTGGTCTCTGTCCATTCATTTACAGTAAGCCACTCATTTCAAATAGCTTTTGTAACATTTTAAAGATTAAAATGATATAAAATGAATAGCTCCAGTACTGATCATCCATGTAAGTGCATATTACTAGAATTTAATTAGCCAAGCTATTACGTCATTGCCAATAGTACAATGTGACAATATTGATGAAAACACCTCATCACTCCAGGCCTAGGGATCTTACCTAAATATAGGTAAATGGAAACTGTGCCTTTCATAATAAAGATTTTAAAAATACTAATTCAAATCAGGTGTGTTGAAGGTGTATGTGGGACAGAAAGACATCCATGAGATGCAGGCAGAATTTAAAGGGAAAAAAATCAGGACATTGACAGGAAAAAGTGGATGCTTGATGTTGGCCTGCTCGTGCTTACTTAAGACATCTTGAAGACTCATGGCACAGCTAATAACAAAAAGAAGACAAAGATGAGTCCAGAAGAGAAACTAATCTAAAAGAACGGTTTTGCTGCATCTTGCCTGAAAGCCTGATGGAGACATGTAAGCAATGAGAAGAAAGCAGGTCTCAGCTTGTGTAAGCTAAGAGAAGCCTAGAGAGTCAGTTATCCTGGCCATGCTCCTACAAAGGGTTTGGTGATGGGGACAGTGGAACTGTTTCTGGCCAGCTGATGGCTCCTATGAGCAAACACGAGAGGATTTTATCATCAAGTAAGATTATTTCACAGAATTCTTTGTCTCAGTTTCTTCCCCAGTCAGAGCTACTAGAAGATCCTAAGTTTCTATCTGCCTTTTTGGATTGACTAGAGTGATATAATTTTTCATCTGCATTTGCTCCTTAAAATTATGATAAATTAAATCAGAAAAAGATATGTCCCACCCTTCATTCTAAGGGAAACAGACTTCATTAATTTCCTTCCTCCCCCCTGCAATACAACATTTAATTTAACAATCTGCCTTTTCTGACTTGGATCTCAAGTGGTCATATTGGATTTCATCTGGTTTCACTGCATTTCTCATGTTGCCCCTCTGGGCAGTGTCTGTTCCTTAAGACTAGTGCTCCGCTGCATGCCAAATTCTACTCACATTAGAGTTAGAAAAGACTGCTAATCATCAGGTAGAGGCAAAAAGGCTGGCAATTAAAGAACAGCACACAGATCCATTCCAAATCAGAGATAGGAAATAAATGATTTGGAGGGACAGGATCAAGGAGAAAAGCACCAATAAAAGTAAAGAAAGGGAAAGCAGAACTAAGAAGAGATAAAGTGAAAGCAACATCAGGAAATGAGGATGGAGACAAAGTCATAAAAAGAGGACGCACATGCTTGCATCTTGATTTAATCCTGAACTGTAGCTCCTGAGCACTTGTTGGAATACATGATTATGTGACACAGCAAAGAGGAATTCCTAGCCAGTGGAAGATTCCATGCCAGTTAAAGGGAACCTTCCCAAAAACTCCTTTCAAAGAGTTTCCTATCTGAACATTAAGCAAGATCTCTGGGTGCAGGTAGGACATGGACCTCCACATCCATGAGGTCATGCGCCATGTGATGTAAGGGAGAGCATCCTGAAATTTGATCACTTGTCCTGCTTTGACAGATCTGAAGATAAGGAGAGACGATTTAATATATGGCAGGATTAACAGCAGACATTGTCAGATGAACTGCCTGCATCTTCCTAAGCAGCTTCTTCCAGCTTGTAAAGGCTCTGACAGTTTGCATTCTCAGATACAGATTTCTATGACTGAACTGAAAGGTGTGTGGTATTGTGCTGTCTGACAAGCCTGGGATCCTGAATATCATAAAGACAGAAGAACTGCATTGCATTAAGTAATTTTCTGAAGTTGCTGTACTTATTCCTGTGCTTATCTAATCCTCTCTTCTCTCCCTTCTGTAATCTCCCCAAGTCCCCCTCCAATGCCCTTCCAATTACAGTTCCATGCTGCCCATCATGTCGTCGGTTGGAAGATCCTAGGTTTGGATTAGCACTAAATTCCCTTAAGTCTTTCAAGTCTTCACCTGGGTGTGAAGTAAGCCTGAAACTGTAATTATATCCGCCCAGCTGATACAAGTTGTTCTTTCCAACTAGATACTTGCATTTCAGAAGACCAGACCAGCTATCTTCAGACCAGTTTATATCTTCTGAGCATGGGCTAGCAACAGATTTGAAAGAGAAGCTCCCTGAACAAATTGGCTAATGCAGTATGGTATTTTTAGTCTTGAACTGTGGCAGTTTTCTTAAGCAGATGACATATTTTTCACAAGTAGCTGCTGCACAAATAGCTCTCAACATGAATGATGTTGGAGTCTGCTTACTTTAAATGACCAGTGAAATCAAACAGATCGTGTTTTCAGTGAAGTTGCCAAAATTCTTACATCTACAAATACACAGATTAGCTAAACCCTGCTGAGAAGGATCCAGAGGCAGCTGAGTGAGTTCAAGCCTTGCTTTGCTCCAGATGCACACCTATGGCCACTCTGCATGTACTGATGAGGAACAGAAGCCTACGAGGGTCATGCTCTCACTCCCAGCATTTCCTCAGCTGTGCTGTGCTCTCTTTGCATTATTTCAATGTGCTGTTTTGACTCAGCACAGATTTTAGAGGGGTAAGACTCTCTTTTACTATTTCAGAAATCGTATGTCCTTGATTTTCTGACCTAGTATCTAAAATAGTAGTTTTCTATCATGTGTCAGGAAGACTTTATAGCCTAATCTGACTTCATTATCAGTCTACCTAGAGTATTATTAATAACAATACAACAGAACAAATCAGCAAAGTCACATACAAAACCAAGAATGTAACTGCATTGCAGTGTCTTAACAGAACTAAACCCAAGAAATAGAGTCCAATACATTTCTTCCCTAATTTCCTTTAAAACCCACAAAGGGACACCAGGATATAAATGAAATTTTGGTTTATTTTGTTTAACGTTGGCTCTCATGTCTATTTAAGTGCAACTACCTGGATCAGATGGATAGATAATTTGCCTCCTAACAGCTCATGCTCTCGCTTTATTAATCTGGTTATCTTTAAGAGCAGGTTTTCCAGGTCGAGACCCTGAGGGGAGCCACTTAAAAAGGATACTCTTTGTTGGCATACAAATGACTATAATGTGCCAGTCACCTTCTCCCATTTATTCTGGGAGAACTCAAGGTTCGGTTAGGAAACACCAGCTGTGCTGCTACCTGAGAATTACTCTCACCCATTCCACCCCACAGCTGCCATCAACAAAGGAGGGAGGTTCATGGGGATGTCTCTGCTCCAGGGACAGAGGATGACTCTTGGAGTCAGCTTGCTTCTCCAGAGGATGTATCCACAATCTTGTGCTTGTAGAAGCATTTTTCGATGCAAAGAAAATACGTAAGGTCCTGCTACAGACTAAGAGAAATTCAGGAAAAAAAATGACAACCTTTTTTATCTTGCTTCTTCCTTTCTTAGGGATGCTGGTTGCACAGCTAATACAGCCCAGACTTACCATGACAAAATATTCTTTAAAGTGGTTTTTCTACCAGAAGATTTTGAGAAGTATTGTAAATAGCCCCTAGTAAGAACTTTGTGAAGAGCACATAGTGCACTTGATATATTTAGTCTTGTACAAATATCCAGTGCAACGTGGAGGGATTAGGCCAGACAGCTACCATTATCAGTAATGGCTGTTCCACCTGTGAATTCCTCCTGGGTGCGACACTGAAAACTCCCTCCAAGTATCAGATTTAACCAATTTGTTAATCTATTGATTTATTTATTTTGCTTTTTTTGCTCTCAATTTTTTTCAAAGGCTGCTTCAGAATTTTTTGAGCTTTTTCAATACCCACAAGTGCTGAAAGGACTCGTCATGGAGTTAAATTCAATTGGTAACTTGACTTTGAAGAATATATATAT
>NW_008626526.1:0-8015 GCF_000691845.1 Merops nubicus
CCCCACACTTGGGCTCTAGACTCTTCCTCCTGACTTGGTTGCCATGAGCTGGGGGAAGTTCTGGGGAGCATCTTCCCCAGGGCAGCAGGCTGGGCAGGAGGAGGCAGCCCCGGGGCCGCTGGCAGGGGCAGAGATGGGCAGTGCTGATCTGAGCCTGGAATTCATTTCTCCAAAGGGATGGGCTGGGTATCGATTCATGGCAGTGCTGCTTTGGCAGCCAAACCCACAGCCAACAGCTATCTGGGGAAAAGTGTAATTTCCACGTGTCTTCTCCAAGCTCCGAGTATTCACAGCTCATTTAATAGTCCTGAGAGGAGTTTTCCACTGGCTGGTTCCTTCTGGAACACTTAGCATCCCCTGCCATGTGAGATGGTCGCAGTTTTAGGTGAAGAAACCTCTTTTTCTGGTTGTTTGGAGCACGCCCACCACTTCCATCCCTGAAGCTTCAGAAGAGCCTTGCATCCAGAGGGTGTGTGTGGGGTCAATCTGCTGGCTGCTCACACAGGGCCACAAATTCCCTCCTCCTGGTGATCAAAACCTTTCTGTGGTGGTGGCTGGAGGTAGGAAATTCCCTGCTGGTACCACCCTGTGCTCCACACAACCCCCTCAACTCACTTTTGTGACTCCCATCTTCTGGACACAGAGCATCACAGAGTGGCCTTTCAGCACTCAGTGGGGCCTGGCAGAAAGCTGGGGACAATCTTTTCAGCAGAGCCTGTTGCAATGGGACAAAGTGGGATGGTTTTAGACTAAAAGAGGGAGATTTAGACTAAATGGAGGAAATTTGTTACCCTGAGGGTGTTGAGCCCCTGTCCCATGCTGCCCAGAGAGGTGGTCGCTGCCCCATCCCTGGAACCATCCCAGGTGAGGTTGGATGGAACTCTGAGCACCCTGCTCTAGTTGGGGATGTCCCTGTCCCTGCAGGGGGGTTGGATGAGATGTTTTTTTAAAGGTTCCTTCCAACACAAAACATTTTATGATTCTATGGCCCCACCCCCACCAAAACCCCCACCAAAAGCCAACCACAAAGCCTCAATTCCTTTAGAAACCACCCCAAACCTCCCTCCCTCAGGCCTCCGAGATGGAGGAGGGAGCAGCCTCCCAAAATCTTCACTCTGGCTGTGGGGAGGATGGCACGACGTGACTCAGCGGCGATTCTTCCTGGGGTGGCCACTGGATCTCATCTCTCTGGCCTCCACCTCCCCTGTCTGATGGTTCCACCCATCTCCCCTTCCAGGAAAACTTCTAGAACACATCTCTCAGCATTTCCATGGCAACCTGCACGCGAGCAGCGCTGCCGGCTCCGCTGAGAGCCTCTCGCTGGCCCCGTGGAGGGGATGCTCTTGTGACAGAGGAGACAACCCAGGGAGGTCCAGGAGATCACCACCACCCCTCCAGCCGTGCCACCAGCCCCGGGCCAGCAGCCAAGGGAGGATCTGTACCACAGAACATCTCTCCTCGGGCACGCCCAGGCGGCCTCCGCGGATTTACAGCAGCACGTGAGGCTCTGTGAGAAAAGCCCAAAGGGTTTTATTTTTGTTGTTGTCTTTTGTTTTTAATTACCAGGCACGAGGGAGGAATCGCTGGCTGGAATTTCAGAGCCTGGGCACAGGGGGAGGTCGGGGTGGATGGTTATCTTGCTCCAGGTTTTATGTTGCTGCACATCGCCCCGTTCTCTAGGGGCTCACTTAGCACCAGCAGCCCTCCCTGCCCTCAAAATTTACCTGCATCCTGGCTTTTTTATCACAACCAGCTGAGCTTTGGGGGTAAAATCCCTCAAATTTGGCTGCTCCCTGCAAGTTCAACTGAAGGGAATCACAGCCCGGGCTTGCCTGCATCCTTGGAGGGCAGAGCAGCTTGGCAAAGAGGAGAGGTGGCTGCGGCGCCTGCCATCCTAAAAATAGGCTCTGGTCAGGAATAATCTCATCTCCTGCTCCCCCCTGACCCCCGAAGAATAAAACCAGAGCAGATAAAACCAGACCCAACAATGAAGGCAGAGAGCTAACGCTTCTCTTCTTCTCTTCTTCTTCTTCACTTCCTCTCTTTTCTCTTCTCCTCTTCTTCTTCTTCACTTCCTCTCTCTTCTCTTCTCTTCTCTTCTCTTCTCTTCTCTTCTCTTCTCTTCTCTTCTCTTCTCTTCTCTTCTCTTCTCTTCTCTTCTCTTCTCTTCTCTTCTCTTCTCTCTCCTCTCTTCTCTTCTCTTCTCTTCTCTCCTCTCTTCTCTTCTCTTCTCTTCTCTCCTCTCTTCTCTTCTCTTCTCTTCTCTCCTCTCTTCTCTTCTCTTCTCTTCTCTCCTCTCTTCTCTTCTCTTCTCTTCTCTCCTCTCTTCTCTTCTCTTCTCTTCTCTCCTCTCTTCTCTTCTCTTCTCTTCTCTCCTCTCTTCTCTTCTCTTCTCTTCTCTCCTCTCTTCTCTTCTCTTCTCTTCTCTCCTCTCTTCTCTTCTCTTCTCTTCTCTCCTCTCTTCTCTTCTCTTCTCTTCTCTCCCTTCCTCACGTGTCCTAATCCCAATATTTTTAGCGTGTCCTTTCACATGCATTGGTGAGGGGCAGGAGGATTAACGTGGCTCTGCATAAGCCCAGGGCTGTCAGGAAAACAATTATTTGGCTGTAATCAGGAAATCAAGCAGGAAGGGACCATTTTCTCATCTTCTTCCCAAATTCACATTTATTTCTAAGAGTCTGTCTGCCTTGAGGTATTGAGAGGGAAGGTGCAAATATTTCCAAGCAAGCTCGCCTTCCAGTTTGAATGAAATGATTCATTGAGCCCCAAATAAGTCTTTCTCCACTCATTCTCACACTGTTTTTAATCACCTCTTAAAAAAAAAAAAGTGTATTTTAAAATAAGCATTCTTGAAATGAAATTATTGTACTGCTTTCTTTAGAAAGAGCCTGAAGCAAAACACTTGGATTGTTTTAGTTTTTTTAGTTTCCAGGGGGCTTTGAGCAGGAGCTTGAGCTGTAAAATGAGCCCTGAGCATCGTCAGGTTCTGTCCTCATTAGGCTGAAAGACACAGAATCAGGATGTCTTGGGTGGGAAGGGACCTTCAGAGGTCATCTCACCCCTGCAGGGAGCAGGGACAGCCCCAACTAGAGCAGGGTGCTCAGAGTTCCATCCAACCTCCCCTGGGATGGTGCCAGGGATGGGGCAGTGACCACCTCTCTGGGCAGCCTGGGCCAGGGGCTCACCACCCTCAGTGTTAAAAATATCTTCCTTTTATTTAGTCTAAATCTCCCTCTTTTAGCTTAAAATGATCACCCCTTGTCCTGTTACAACAGACCTTGCTAAAAAGATTGTCCCTTGCTTTCTGGTAAGCCCCTTTAAGTACTGAAAGGCTGCAGGAAGGTCTCCCTGGAGATGATTTCTCTCCAGGCTGACCAAGCCCAACTCTCTCAGCCTGGCCTCTGAGCAGAGGCTTCCAGCCCTCACATCATCTCCATGGCCTCCTCCAGCCCCACTCCAACAGGGCCGTGTCTTTCGTGTGATGAGGATGAATCTCCATCCCAGAAGAAGACCAAGAGGGTTGTTTGTCTTCTCTAGACCCTCCTGCTCAGCTGGCTGTGGTCCCACAGCCTGGGCAGGTTTCCTTTGGGCAAGCAGAAGCTCGCACAGCACCCAGCAGCCTCGGGGCACCAAGTGAGAGGTGTGCTGGGGACACTCAGCCCGACTGAGATGCAAACAAACCTTGGCTCTGTTCCCAGGAGGGTTGAAAGAGAGCTGCCTTGTGATCAGATAAAGGTGTTCACTAGAAACCATTAGAATAAAATTCCTTTGGAGAAGGACAGGGGAAAAAAGCAAAGCTGGCTGGAGAGGGAGGAGCACAGATCCTTGCCCAGGGAAAGGAGTCACAGAATGGAATCACAGAATCATGGAATTGTGTTGTTTAGAGGAGACCTTTAAGGTCATCAAGTCCAACTGTTCCCCCAGCCCTGCCAGGTCCCCACTGCCCTGTGTCCCTCACCCCACATCTCCACGGCTTGGAAACCCCTCCAGGGGTGGGGACTCCACCACTGCCCTGGGCAGTGTTGGTCCCTTGCGAGCAGAGCCCGACCCCCCCCTGGCTCCAGGCTCCTGTCAGGAGCTGTGCAGAGCCAGAAGGTCTCCCCTGAGCCTCCTTTGCTCCAGGCTCAGCACCCCCAGCTCCCTCAGCTGCTCCTCCCCACACTTGGGCTCTAGACCCCAAACAAGAAAGCCTCCAGGCTGCTTCACTTCCACATTCCCTTCCCTCCTCAGGCAGCCGGCCAGTTTTGAGACCCAGTTTCCCAAACCTCACAGGGATTCCTTGGAACTGGGGCCAGCCCTGGGAAGGGGCAGGGGCTTCCTCGAGCGACTGGGGGTGAAAAGGGCTGGGTTTGTCCCCTGGCACAACTGAAGGGAGCTGCACAAGGATGTTGAAGACTGGAGCTAAATCCACCCTCCACAGCCTGTGTTACTCCTCCAACCACCTACTGCTACCTGTGAACCAGGGTCAGGTATTTACCCCTCTGCTTGTAAAGAGCCAGGGGACACACGCCTGGCCTGGTGCCTGCTCAGAGATGAATTTATCCAACAGCTTTTCATTTGTGAGTGTTATTTGCTTCCTTGACCAGCTCACTGCTCCTTTTCAGGAAAGTCTCCAAGAAACGGGCGAGACGCCCTCCAGAATCATTAATCAGCTCAGCATGAAGATTTATTAACTCTCCTCTCCACGAAATCAACCCCCCAGCCTCCCAAGTCAGCGTTCTGTGCCATCAGTTCTTCCTCCCAAGTCAATTTAGGGCTGTCACCATCAGCTGCTAACGAAGGCAGATCCATCTATCAAGTTCTGATTTGTTGCTTGTGGTTACAGCAGCGTGATCTCCACTCGTCTCCAAAGGACAGGAGGGAAATGGTGGCAGAACTTTTGTTGCCATTAGTATGAATTCTGTTAATAAAAGAGGGTTATATTCATGCCAGAGGTTGGAAGCGCCTGGAAATTGATGGAACTCTTCAAATGAGCTGCTGGGTGTATAATTAGGGGAAGTATTTGATATAGGAAATGAATACAGGTGATATCTGTTAGGTAGTTGAGCTAGGAGAGGAGCAGAAGCTGCCAGCCAGAAGCTGCAGGCACCAGGCTGCTCCACCCAGGGGTAAGTGGGGAATGTGTCACTTCACGACATGTTTGGCACATTAAAGACATAAAATGTGGTTCTGCACATTTTGGACCCCCAAATACCACGGGAGAGCGTTGATTGGAGCTCCTCTTGTAAATGCCTGAAGCTGCTTTTTGCAGCCAACTGCTCCAGACGGCCAGAATTTGGGAGGAAAAGTTGAGGGAGTATGAGAGCAGATGGATGTCCCCTTGTCCATGCATCCATCAGTGGTCGCTGTCAAGGGGCTAAGTGTGGGGCTAGACTGGTCTGCAGCTTGACTTGGATTGGCCAATCTTAGGTTCTTGCTCCAGGACATTGTCCCATCATTGCTGTGGTGCAGGAGGGAGGATACGAGATAGGAGAAGAGGAAACAGCCTCAAGTTCTTCTTGATAGGACAAGAGGAAAGGGCCTCAAGTTGCCCCAGGGGAGGTTGAGGTTGCCCCTGAGGAACAATTTCTTGCCCTGGAGGGTTGCCCAGGGCTGTGCCAGGCTGCCCAGGGCAGTGGTGGAGTCCCCACCCCTGGAGGGGTTTCCAAGCTGTGGAGATGTGGGGTGAGGGACACGGGGCAGTGGGGACCTGGCAGGGATGGGTTAAAGGCTGGACTTGACCTTTTCCAACCAAAATGATACTATGGTCCACACCTCCCTGGGCTGTTCCATGACAGTCCAACATCTGCTGAGGTCACACACTCAGCAACATCTGGACTTTGGTGCATCACCTGGTTCAGCAATGTGTTTGGGTCCTCTTTGTTCCTGCAAAGAGGATGATTCTCTCATCCAAGGTTTGTCCTTCAGGGACAGGGTGGACTGCTGTGGGTAAGGTGTACCAGAGGGGTTGTGAGGGGAATAAATTGGCTGCATCATGGCTGGCTCTGTTTGAACTCAAATGCACAGCTGGGTCCACACCTTCTACCTGAGCTGAGCTCAGGATGGGCAAGAGTTGATGCATCTCAAAAAGTTGGATCAGATGGTCCTTGAGGTCCCTTCCTCGTATTCTGTGACTCAACTAATTGTTGAACTGGGAGCTCAAATCTCATTATTCTTCTCATAAGAGAAGCTGCTAATTCCACATTGAAATTCAAAGCACTCCAAGATACAACTACACTGGCTGGATTTTTTTTTATCATGGGATCCTCATTCCCCCAACACCTAAACTGAGCAGTCAGAGCTCACTGCAGCTCAGGCTCCTTCTGTGTAGCCAGGATGAAGAGGAGAAGAGGGCAGGAACTCATTGATTCAGTGATTCCTCCTGGGTTTGAAGGGCCAGCACTGAAGGAGGTGATGTAGTGTTAGAAATGTCTCCACTCAGCAACATCACTTCTCATTTTGTCCTTATCTATTGCCCCACAGTTCCTTGGAGCAGCCTGGGCTCCTTCTTCTGCTTATTTTTAGTTGTGAACTGGAGCAGTGAAGGAGAACTCGGAGTGAGCTGAGGATGCCTCTGTCCTCACTAGCTGTCACCACAGCAGAGACAACGTGTCTGTCCCTTGCCTTGCACACGGTGGCAGCTCCAGTGATGACATCCCACTTTTCTTAAAAAGAAAAAAAGGAAAAAAACCAAGAGAGCTCCACCAAGAAAAGGAAAAAAAACAAGAGAGGAGGAAGTTCCCAACATCAAGAGGCCACAGCGTTAGTCCTGGTGCTGCTACATGAGCGTCAGGTTCTCCTGCCAGGGGTTTCCATGGAGACATCCCACTGTCCTGGCAGGCAGCTATGTGGAGAGCAGTTATATGTGTTGGTCAAGGAGACAGAGTTGGCCAAGCTCTGACCCCTCTTTGGGGTCATGCAGGGCTCCCACTGGCTCCATCCAGCACGGCTCTGGCCACCGAGCATGGAGACATGCCGTTGTCTTCTACTAACACTTCCCTTAAGGGTTTATTTAATTCTTTTCAGCTCTTAGCCAAGTCTTCTGCCAAGAGAGGAGAGTTCTGGAAGAACATGCGGCTGCAGAGCTGTCCCACAGCAGGGTTACCTTTGGTCCTGTGCTGGATGGACTGGGGCTGTGGGAATAAGGGGTGGCACAGAGCTCACAGCATCCCATGAGAGGTTTGGGAGGGTTGGCCATGTCCTACAGACTGCCAGTGGGATGTCCCTGCTCCAAGACAACCTGTGTGAATGGGACACTTTGGTAGTGACCACCTGCAAACCATCCTGTTATGTCACCATTTTACATCTGGAGTCATTTAGCAACTAATGTTCTTATTTATGGAGCCAAGGAATGATAGAATAGCAGGTGGGAAGGGACCACAAAGATCATCTGATCCATCATCTCTTGGCAAAAGCCTGGTCTAGGCAAGATGGCCCAGCTCCTTGTCCAGCCAAATCTTAGAGGTGTCCAATGTCTGGGACTCCACCACTTCTCTGGGGATATTTTTCCAATGGCTGATTGTTCTCACGAAAAACTTTCGTTTTGTCTTGGAATCTCCCCAGGAGTAATTTGTACCCATCACCCCTCATCTTTTCCAACTACTTGTAGAAAGGGAGACTCCATCTACTCTGTAAATACAGGAATTGCCCAAAGTTAGCTGGGGACATACTACTTGTAGAAAAGGAGACTCCATCTACTCTGTAAATACTGGAATTGCCCAAAGTTAGCTGGGGACATCCTTCTCCCAGCAGGTCAGGACCTCACTCCCTCTGCAGCCTTTCAGTCTCTGCTAATCAGACTGGCTCCATTGTGTACCTTGATCATGCCTCAGCTCCCTCATGAGAAAAGACTTGGTTCCACATCATGCCTCCATCCCTCCCTTCCAGGCTCTGGTCACCATGGAGGTGCCCCATGGCCATGGGGTTGCCCAGCCTGAGTGGCTGATGCCCGGGGACTCACTGCAAGGCCAAGTGCAAGGTCCTGAACACAGGTCAGGATGATCCTGGTGTCAACCCAGGCTGGGGGTGAGGGGCTG
>NW_008626527.1:0-21463 GCF_000691845.1 Merops nubicus
TAACATTCTGTGATTCTGTGAACTCATGACAGAATCAAATTTCAGGTTTGCTGCACAAGCTTGATATTTGGGACAGGTATTTTTCAGTTTTAGTTCTGTATTTTACTCGAAGGGAGAGCTAATGATTTGTTGTAAGTCACACACAAAGGCAGCTGACTATTCTTAGTGCTTTGAGATTTTTTTTCTCATCTAAGCCTAATCTGAAATACTATTTATTTTGAAGCTACTGTCTACAAATACTAAGTAGCCCTATTTTTATGGTTCTGTGCACAATACTGACTCACAGAGTAGTCACCATGCTTGATGTTGATAATAAGTAAATAATGTCCACAGTAATCAATGTTTGCAGGGACAAGATTCTTGTATTATAAATTGGTTTGGATTTGCAGTACATAGTCCATAAGAAAAGGTCAGTGAAGCATATTTATTTCTTTGTTTTTTTTAGCAAATAATTCTTGTCATTATCAGGAGACCCAGAAAGCAAGGAAAAAGAAGGCTGTATTAGGAGAGAAGGAATTCATTTTTATCATTGCATACCTGATTGTAAGCTCTACCAGTCAAGGGTCCTGCTAAGCTCTCCAAGGAAGATTGAGGAACAATTGTGATTCCTATGCTGACTCTGTTAATATTCCAGTTCATAACGTAAAGGATGTTTGTGTATATGTGCACTCCCCATCTTGCTCAATACAACCAAATGTTCATTATTTCTACCTTAATAGCAGAATAGTCAAGATCTTCCAACTATTTGTCATAGTTCAGGTTTCCTACACTACCATTTTAAGGTATAAGGCATGAAGGGATCCCCTACATAATCAAGACATTGCCAGGCTACTTTCAGCATGGAGACAGTTTGAGTCTGTTATTTGTTTGAAGCAACAGAGATTGAAATACCTCACTGGTCAGTTTAGGGTCCCCTGTTCTTTCCAGCCCTCCCTGCAGGCATGACCTTTTACTTTCTGCACCTCCATCATGGAAAACAAGTGACCTCAGAAGCAAGAATAAGCAAGAGCCTTTCTGCACACCTAACCTTGGTAGTAGCTGTAAACATCAAGAGTTATCACTTCCAGAATCAGACACTTTATGCAAGAATATGCTGTTAACTTCAGAAACTGCAGTTACTTAGAAGAGACTTAGCTGGAAAGTAAAATCACTGGACAGAGTTAGTTTCATTCCAGCTCAAACCAGGACACAGTGAAATCCTTGTTCCAGACAAACAGAAAATGGTTGGGAACTCAGGTCTGCTGTCTCTCCAGCAGCTCCCACAGTCATACGGGAGCTGTATCACTCTTCATAATGTCAACAGAAAAGACAGAGAGCAGGCAAAAAAAAAAAAAAATATTTTCTAGCCTAGTTTTTGCTGCTTTGATTTCTAGTGACTGACCTACAGTGCCTTAATTGCTGAAAATACTGGAATCATGAAAAGCAAGTCCTGAGTGCACAAACCAAAATGGCATATGGAAAGGCAGATGTAAAATACTTCCCATACAGGTGGGAGAGGTGAGTTCAGGTTCTTTCCAGCAAGGAAGATCATCACCTAAGTCATCAAGTCCTTCCTGGTTTTACCACCAAATGTTCTACCCTTCGACCAGTTAAGGTGACTCACTCAAATTGCTGCCTCCTCCTCTAGTGCTTCATTTGTTTTTTGCTTTTTCATGTCAAATCGTACTTTAATATATTTTTTAATTAAATGTTTATTTGCTTGTCTATTCTTCACTTCCTCAAATAGTCTAAATAAGCACATTGTGAGAGAAATAAAACTGAAGTTATTTTTTTGAGCTTGGCAGCTTTTATGTACACCACTCTTTTTATTAACTGGCAATTACACTTTTGGTGATGTAGAAATAAGAGCAATTGGATAGGACAAATAAATCATCTTGACCTATATATAACTTCCATGTTTTAAAAACTTCACAGAATCAAAGCAGGGCTGACAAATTATCAGGAAAAACAATTATGGTATATGTAAGAGTTAGAATCTTTTTCCTTATTTTTTTCATCAGGTCTGAAGTTAGAGAAGATGGTTTCAACAGGGGGTCTGTAATTGCTTCATTTGTTAAAAGCTGTAGTAAAATACTCCAGCTTTAAGAAAAAAAAATGTCTTGTCAATCTCTTTTTTTTTGTGTTCCCTCTGCTTCCTTTACCCACTTCAAGGCTTTTACGTTCTCTGCTAGCCAAAGTGTCCAGAAACCAAGGGAGTTAAGCAGGGCTGCTGAGTTCTGCTTCTAGGCTAGTGTTGATAGCAGCTCTGGGAATCAGCTGTTTCTGCTACTAGTGTCTGTAATGGTTAACGTTCGAAATGGCTCATGTCATCATGTCATCAACTTCATGTCAGGTAGACATGCTTCAAAACAGCTACTGGCACTGAGCACATTGGTTTTGAGAGACAAGCAAAGAAGCAGAAGAGTAGGATCTTAGTATCTTTCTAATTTTTTTTGCCTTTCCATTTTATGATTTATTGTTGTTTTTTAGTCAAAATATATGTGTATCTTACCTGTGACAGAATTGTATACTGCTGTGTAAAATATCACCTGTTAGCAATTTCTGTCATTGTGACTCACAGTGGAAAGCTTGTTATGTATCAAGAGAAACATAACATTATGAAAGCAATTAAATATGGTGTTATTTTGGGTGTTTCCATAATATAGAGCTTTTATATTTGTGTTTTAGAAAATTCTATGATTTTAAAAGCTTGAAAGTAATATTCTTACGTTGCTTACGTTGCTTTGGATTATACATACTGTAATGAGTATATATTTATTGTTTTTTTTCTCCATAGATATTTCATTGATCATAACACAGAAGAAGATAGGTATTTCACCATTGATGCTAGTACTGGGACCATTAAGACTGCCAAGATCTTTGACAGAGAGGAGACCCCTTGGTACAACATCACAGTGGCTGCTTCTGAGATAGGTAAATAACATATTTGGAACGTAGTATTAAAAAAAAAAAAAAATTTTTATATATATATCTATATAAAAAGAAAGTGAAGGTTTTGTTGTTTTTTTTGTTTATTTGTTTGTTGGTTGGTTGGTTGTTTTGTGTTTTTTTTTGGTTTTTTTTGTTTTTTTTGTTTTTAAGAAACGCTATCTTGAGGTGTTATATTCTTTTTAAAACCATTGGGGTTTTATCCATTTTGGATAAAAGAGAGTTTCCTCTGTGTGTGTAAATTCCCTGGTTCCAGACAACAAATAAGCAAAATCCCACATGCCAACGTAATTCCACATGTGTAAATTTACCATGGTTTGTTCTGTGTAATAGAAGGGTGCTTGTTTACCCAGGAAAACTTCCAAGCATTCAATGTCCTCAGATCAACAGCTTGTCCCATTTATGTTTCATATTTCTTATATTTTAGAAGATAACCCTATATAGTACTGCCTGAGAAATTCATCGTTATTTGTTCTATCTGCTATTAGCCTGTTTTAGTGAATTGCATGTTAACTATGACAACATTGATTTATATTTGACAGGTGATCAGTTGTTGCTGATTGTCAGGATATACCTCTGGCCTTTTAATAAGCAAATTACCAAGTAAAGACACAATAAATACTTGCCTGTGCATTTGAAAGGCCTCAAAGTGGCAAGGGCAGTTTAAAGAACGTTTCAGTTAATCTTTTTATTACAGGATCTTTATTTTGCCACAGTCAAAGCTTTAAAGCTAAAAAAATCAACAAACCAAATGAAAAATAGTCCAAACATGCATCAATAGAAGCAGTCCTGCTAAGGACTCTTTGTGATACTGTATTTCAGTGTAAGTGATTTTGAACAAAACTGTGAACTACTTTTATGTGTATTCCTTTCCTTTTACTTTTTTATTTTTTTTTTTTTTGGTGTATTCTGTCATTGCCAGACACAGTACAGGCTTTACCTGTAACAGGTGCCACTAACATGTTTGAGCCCCCTCTGTTTTCACCTGTTTCATCTCCAAGTGAAAAAGGACAACAAATTGTTTCTAATTATTGTACCTGCTTTCATAACTAAATTTACACTTTGAACTAGGTAAATTTCTATCGTAAATAGTAAACGTATAATTTTATGATTAGCTCTTCAAAAATAGTAACCACTGACACCTCGGTGTGCTTGACAGTGTCTTTGTGTATAACATGTTATTTCAGTGCAGCATGAAATAAAATATAATTTAATTTAATTTGATTCTAACCATAAGCAGGTGCATACTAAGTGTTAATTTGAATGAAGATTTAAAAGCCAGATTGGGACATACTGAAAAAAGTAGTAGTTGCTAGTTTTTTTTGGAAGCCAGCCAGATGTAGTTACTTTGCAGGAATAAATCTCACATGCATTAAACTTAAATGTAGCTTTCTACACATTAATTATTTCACATTGTCAAGGAAGTGGTAGTATATGTACTGTTGTGGGAGAGTAGTACCAAGAATGAAGAAGGTTTATGTTTATAACTAAAAGAGAACAAAATGACTAATGAGGATTAAATTACAGTTCTTTTTCTTTATGACAGTCTGCTTGGAATTCTGCATGCCAGGTGCAACTTGTTACAGGAAAACACAATTATTATTTTTTATTCCCTTTCATTGCCTTTCTTACTGTTAAATTTGGGGTTGGAAAGATAAGTAAAGATACCATGTCAGTTTGAAAAACAGTTTGGTTATGAAAAAAGGAAGAGACAACAGTGAAGAAGAGATGGATGGCAGGCCTACTGACAAGCAGCCTAAACAATGGGCAGCCTTTCCTTGTGCCCACTTCTTTAGCCATTTTCTTACCTACAGTAATGTGAAAGTCACAACACTGCTGTACTATTCCAAATCCATTGTGAAATCAGTCATTGGATCTACGATGGAGGAAGGAGCATTGTTGTGTACAGACCATCAGTGCCAAAACTCTTAAGTGCTATCTGTCCCTTAGCTACAGCGTTTTAGGGTATTCACTTTAAAGTCTATGCACAAGGAATTGCAGAACTAAGGCTAAAGCTGAAAAATAGGTGGAAAGCAATGACCAAAATGTTATTTGGCTATGAAAGTGGTAGTTTTCATGTTCATCTGACATGGCAGAAGGCATTTGTAGCTTCTGATACCATTTGCCTAGCCACGAATCTGCAAGGCCCAGAAAGATCACACTACTTCAACAGTTAAGAGGTGCTCTGCTGAAATAATATTATGGGTGTAGTTCATTTCTTGAAGTGTTTTCATCTCTTGACTTTATGCTGTACTTCACTGAGAATTCAATTTCTGTTAATTATCCTTTCAGCAGCTATTTGTAACTGCTTATTTTATGCAAAAGAAATTTAGAATTTGCTTTGCATTTCTACCCTCAAGTGTATGATATCCTCGTACTTCAGTCTCATTGTTTCTTAAGCTTTCATAAGACACTTCTACTTTCAGTCTCAGCATGTGATATACAGACTGCATTGATCAAACACTTCCACTTTGCTCTGTGGGAGTAACGCTGATGTAATGATCAATGCTTTTTCTGTTTCTGCAGATACTTCCTAAATCACACCACAGTTCATTACCATGAGAATGAACAGGACAGTCCTTTTTTTCTTTAACATGCACTGTTCTTTAACAGCAGCACACAGTGAGGAAGAGTGGGATTTTGGTGTCCAGGGCACTGAAGCTGTTGCTTTGATTGCTTCAGGACTAGTACATCCTGAAAACTCCTTGTGGTTTTAGGGAATAATAGAGATTATAAAATAATACTATATTTTATACTGAAGAATCTACAGACTATGTCTGGGCAGGTGGAAGGACTACAAATTGATTATAACAGGATTTTAAAATAGGGTTTCACATAGAATTATTCACATTTCATTAGCTTGTTAGGATTCTCTGAAAAAGTTTATTAAAGACTATTTGTGAGAGGTAGAATTTGCTTGGCTTTATTAAAGGCTTTTGACTAAGTCTCTGATGAGAGTCATGGAAATAGGAAAATACAGAGCAAGTGTACAGAGTTTTATAGCAGATGAAAGACTGATTTAGAGGAAAGAAATACTGTTGTATCCGGTTGGTAAATGACACAAAACTGAAGTAGTGGCTGATACACCAGGGGGGTCATGCTGCCATCCAGAGGGATCTTGACAGGCTGGAGAAATGGCTGAACAGAAACCTTGTGAAGTTCAGTAATAGAAAATATGGAGTCCAGCACCTGGAGAGGAATAATCCCATTCACCAGGACACATGCAGGACCAGCTGGCTGGAGAGCAGCTTTTCAGAAAAGGTCATGGAGGTTCTCCAGGATGCAAGCTGAACATGAAACAACAATGTGCCCTTGTGGCAAAGGTGACCAGCTGCATCCTGCACTGCATGAGGAAGTGTGTTGTCAGCAGGCTGAGGAAGGTCATCCTTCCCCTCTGTACAGCACTGGTCATGCTACATATGGAATGCTGAGTCCAGATCTGGGCTTCCTGGTGCAAGAGAAACAAGGAGCACCTGGACTAAGTCCAGTGAAGGAGCATGAAATCATTAAGAACTGGAGTGTATGTCATACGAGGAGAGGTTGAAAGAGCTGGTACTCTTCAGCCAGAGAGGAGAAAGCTCAGGAGCTTGTAAGAGTTTTTAAATACCTGATAGGTGCAGCAAAGAATATGAATAAAGATGAGCAAAAATTGATCTGAGCAGTGTCCAGTAAAATGACAGGAGATGTGCACAAATTGAAATACAGAAAATTCTATTTAAACGTAATAAGAAAAATATTTTTACTGTGGGATTTGTCAAAAACTGGGAGAGGTTACCTAGAGAGGTTGTGAAGTCTGTGTTCTTGTAGATACTAAAAACCCAACTGGACATGGCCCAGAGAAGTATACACTAGTTGACCCAGCTTTCAGTTGGACTTGCTGATCTATGGAGGTGCCTTCCAACCTCTACCATTTTGTGATTTTGTGGTATTGGAAATTGTGTGTTGGATGTGAGGAAGAAAAAAGACAACTATTTTTTCACAAATAGTGATGTACAGCGATATAAGAAAATAGGTGGTTGCAAAAATAATTGTGGGTGATTCAATTAAAATTTATTTCTAGTGTATACCAGTTCTGATAACAAAAGGAACAATAACAGCAAACCCTCAAATCACAGTCCCAGAAAGAGGAAGGTGGTACTAAAATATAAGCAGATGGACCTCTGCCAGGTTGTCGTAGACCTTTCTCCAGTGCAGTATAGGTCAGTCCGTGGCAGATGGTGGGGCTGAGTTTCCACCCCTGGGCCAGTCATTTCCAGGTGTACTGGATGCCCTTCCCAGTGAAGGCAAACTATGGCCTGCACTCTGGTGCTATAGGAATGGAGAAAGGCCGGTTAGCAGTATCAGCCATAGCATACCACTCGGCTGCCTTCAACTCCAGTTCCTTTTGAAGCTCTGACATCTCTGGCATGGCAGCACTCGTTGCTTGTGTAACTTCATTCAGGCCACGGTAGCCCACTGTTTGTCCCCATTCTCCATTAGAATGCTGCACTGGCCATATGGGGCTGTTGAAGGGTGAGTGAGGATTACAGCTTTCACTAGAAATTTCTAGTTAGAAATATAGAGAGGAATATTGTCAGGAAATTCTATTTAGATATTGACTATAGCAACTGATCTGTGTTCAGTAGGGATTCAATAGGCACAGAGCAAACCAGCTTCTAGATATGGCTTTCAGATTATGTTAAGATCAGGAGACTATCAAGACTCATAAAGTACTGTACATTTAGATGGATAATAAGAATATCTGTGGTTGTAATAAGAAATGTGATTTTCTGAAAGCAAAGTAAATGGATTTCAGAGAATTAGAAGAACCTCTCTATTGTGTATTTTTCTCATATTTCTGTTATGTAGCTGGTAAGTACACCAGCATGTAAAATAGATTTCTGGGTTTAATAGTTCATCAGTCTTTTTGCTATGAAGTTGTAGTGTTGCTGAGTCTCTCCAAAATGCTCTGCAATAGCTGAGAACAGAAAAACAGATAATTTCCTACTATTTACCTAAAGGATCAACTTGAATGCAATGAATGCACAAGCCTAACTTTGAAGACTCTGTAAGTGTTCCTAATCTGTAAAGCTACGGAGAGGCTGTGAAGAACAGGAGAACTGAAATAATAGGGTTCTTGCCATGTCAGAGCTCCCATACTGGCTAGGAAATGCTAGGCAGAGACCGTAACAAATAACCAAATGAAAGGATACTGCACATACAGACCTTTGATAC
The DNA here is from genome assembly GCF_000691845.1 of Merops nubicus. Classification (NCBI taxonomy): domain Eukaryota; kingdom Metazoa; phylum Chordata; class Aves; order Coraciiformes; family Meropidae; genus Merops; species Merops nubicus. Next base: position 8,143 of record NW_008626527.1, read on the forward strand.
CACAGTGTATTAGAAATTAAGACCCATCACTATGCTTTGAGTTTGCATACAAAACAAAAAATCTATTAGGCTATCAGACACAATCAGATATTTGAAAAAAATATCAAAGATATTTGTCTTTTTTTATGTGTCTTCCATGTTTGCTTCTTCATACATATTCTTCATACTAGCTTCAGGGAATAAGATACTAAAGTGTTGAGTTAGAACTTTGACAAAATATGCAATACCTTGTGATGTGGTATTGAAAAGATCCCAAGAAAATACAGGCATTACAAAAACTACACAAAGAAATAATGTTCAGAGATATTTTCACAGAGAGCCAATAAACTCTGTTCAGAAAAAAAATATATGAATAGGCACGATAGCTCACAAGAATAAGAGGCTGGAACAGTTAGCTTGCAAGAATTAGGATAAAAATAGTAAAGTGCATATTCTAATTATAAGCAGTTCTTTTCATCAGTAAGTTTAGGTAGAAAAAAATAATAACAGAAAGATATACACTTCAGAGGAAAAAAGATGCACAATTCAGCAGTGAAAAAAGTAAGTATAAAACCCCTTGAGATTTTGAATAAATATTGACAATTTAAATTAAATAAACAGATAAAGTATATTATTATAGTGAGGCAAAGTTGTATCTTTTCTTTAGGTGCACAGGGATATTGCCACCTCATATTGCTATCAGTGAACAGCAAGTAAGGAAAATTTGCCAGTTCTTTTCAGGTTTTATGGTTGCATTGCAGCCAAAAAGACATTCTTAAGATTTTGTTAGGAGATTAAAATATATATTACTTTTGATAGCACTACATGAGACTGTCATAGGAGAATGAGAACTGAAGATAGAATGGAGATGGAAAGTAAACAGAATAAATCTTTAATGCTATTAATAAGCACCCTGGTTTATTTTACAAGAAGTAAAATCAAAAGACAAAAATGCATAATTCATTTCTGCATTTTTTCAAGCACATTAAAACAATATATGCATTGCCTGAAGGAAATAAGTTTACAGCATAATATCTTCCTGGCATACAACACTGAACGAATTAGACAAGAACAAGAACTGATGACATTTTGTTTTCTTATTTGAAACTTTTTCCCATAATTAAGAGTAACTTTAGTGTCTTGTGTCAATAATTAACTTTTAGAAAAAGGAACCCATGTCAAGCTCTCAAAGAAAGTAATCTAAATCAGAACAAAATGTTGCTAACAGTGTTGTAGTCCCCTAGCCCTTTTGTCAGGTGGACAGGAGGAGGATTGCTTAATACCAGTGAGTTTGTTGCTGGCTTCATGTTGTAATTTTTCCTTGAAGTTATTTTTTTCTTTCACTAAATATACAATTTCCTCATAGTGATTTTTGGTCTGTAATTTTTCTTCATAACTGTTTTTTCAACAATACAGTGTACACGTAAATAATGAAATTCACTTTTAAACACATTATTTTTAACATCAGTACAAGGAAAATTTGCCTCATGTATTGTTTTGCTACATTTATTATTATCTCTATAGGTACATTACAGAACCAGATATAAAAGTGTTATCTGAAACCTTGCCCCCACCAAGAAAAAATCACTTTCATTCTTAAGCTTTGACCTCATTTTCAGTCTTCCTGATAGCTCAGTTTCAGAAGGACTTTTGGTATTTGTAACAATTATTTTATTTTTCCCAGGAACAGGATCTGCCAGAAATGTTTCTCCCTAAATATGGACCAGAATAAAATAGAATTTAAAAACTATAAGCTCTGAGTTTTAAGACTGTTTTACTTATGGAATAATGACAAACTGTGTATCTGATAACTTTTTGATTATGAGAGCTAGACACAATACTGATACCCTGTCCAAACTTTCCAGTGATACACATTTTATTTTCAGACTTGGCAAGTTGCCTACTAATGGACCATACAATCACAATAGCATGACTTGTAGCAGAATCTGCCATTCTTTAAAATGCACATATCAACACAATATGGAAAGCCTACACAAAACTACTAAAAAACAACCTAGTTCTCAAAAGGTAGCTGGTTCTCCATCACGCTTAAGAAGTGATGCTTCTAATTCCAAGTTTAATGCTTATTTCCCTGTTTATCTTGGGTTAGCCTTTGGCTTCTAGGCATGATGGATTTTCTTCTTGTCTGTTTCTTTGGGGAAAACTATGACAAAGATATTTCCATATTGTCATCTGAAGATGGGGTAGAGTGTAGCTCTTCCTGGCTACCAAGGTGGGCCCCCAAAGAGGAGGCAGTCTTTGGGATCACATCACATTTCCCTGTTCAGGGCTTTATGAATCACTACAGAATCTCAAACTGGATATTTCTGGCCACAGAACCACTATACTTTGTTGTCCTCTGGTCTGCTCAGGAGCTGAACACCAGTGTTGTGTATGAGCTGCAGAATTTTCCTTGCTTTAAGGCAGAGGCTGTTGCCAGCCTGAGAGCACTAAATGTTGTATGTCTGCACTTGCTCCTGTTGCTGCTACTGCTGCCACTACTAGCACTACCACTAAGAAAAAAATAAAACATTTTTAGCTAGCTTCAAGTAAAAATATTTAAAAGTATCCATGACCTTAGAAAAGCAGAATAGAATGTAACACTTATTACTATATTCTGCATAATTTTCTCCTTGGTAGAAAAACTATTTTATCACATGTACACCATCTTGAATTAAACCTAGTACTCTGTGAATATTACTACTCTCATTCTTTTGCCATATTAGTTCTGTTTCTTTATCCTTCCTTTACCTGTGTTTAGTCTTAATACTGTTTAAACATAGCAATCTAACTTAAAAAAGGAAAAAAAAAGGAAAAAAAAACCTTGACGCTTAAAAAACCAACCAACCAACCAACAAAAACCCCACAACACTGAGGAAAGGGAAAAAAAAAATAAAAAATAAAAACAAATAGAAAGGACTGTTAATATCACGACTGTTATTGTGACTGTAATTCAGGTAGAATTTATTTTCATAAAGCCCATAGGAATTTTGTTAATATGGAAAGGAAGTCTCAAAGAGCAGAGTGCAGTAGCGGCACTAAAAAGCTTTCTTCTTAAATAAAGGTTTTAAAGTTTGTCCACAGAAAGCAACGGAAGAGAAGATTCAAGACTACAAACAGACTGTTTAGATGGACTTCTGTAAATTCACAGAGGACTTGCTGATTGAGGGGCCTGATACTCAAGGAAATTGATTCATTTTACAGCTATTTAATATTTTGGCAGAAGAACTATTTTTTTTTTTTTTTTATGGGAAAAGTCTCCAACATAAGAAAGCAAGTCCCTAGTGTAGGTAAATCAGAGCAATGTTTCTGCTTCATTTACCCCTTAAAACAGTGAGTATTCGCTTTGAAAAAATCTGTTCTTGAGGCATAATGCTAATAGGACACAGAATGGATTTATAATGCACAGGTCTGAAATATGTCAGCACTGATTATCTTAAAACGGGAAAACTGACAAACTGCTGCAATAAATTTGTCTAATTAACAAGATTTACTACTAAAATGACCTGTTAGTAGAGTGGTTTTGAGATTTTAAATGAGTTGTACACCTGAAGAAGATTAGCATTTATATTTTATTTGTAATAAAACAAAAAATCAAACCTACAAGAAAAAAAAAAAAAAAAGTTTGTAAGGTCACTCTTAATTCATCTTCATTCTCTCCCCCTATTATGAACTGTGCTGTCACTGTGCATGCACTTCTGTGTAGCATACACAATGTGACAAACTTCAAGACTGTTTTAGTGAGTGGTGTTAATACTGTCCCTACCAGCATTTTGTAGTGAGTAGGTTGTCAATATTGAAATTTGCCTTCAAACGCCAATCATCCCATGAGGTCATTGTTTACATCGATTCTAATACTAACTTATCCATTAAGGACTCTTTTCAACTGCTAAGATATTTAATTCTTTGTAATGCGATGCAGCCGCAGAACAAATAAAGGTAACTCACTGAATCTCCATTAAATCTCTATGATAGTATGCTAATTTAACAGAGTAGAATGCGTTCCCTCTCTTTAGTACCCTCTGTCCTGTGTTCTTCCTGCTTTTTTGCTCCCTTCCTCTTAGATGTTTTATGCCCTCATAGCTTTGAAGATGGGACCTACTTTGAGCTGGAGACTGCAACAATGAACTCCAGAAGTCCTTTTCAGTTAGAATCTTTCAGTGATCCTGTGATTATCTGAAAGTCACCTCTTCTATGAGGACAGGCTGAGAGAGTCTGGGTTATTCAGCCTGGAGAAGAGAAGGCTCTGAGAAGACCTTATTGTGGCCTTCTAGTGTCTGAAGGGAGCCTACAAGAAAGCTGGAGAGCAACTTTTTACAAGGGCTTATAGTGAATAGGAGAAGGGATAATGGATTCAAAGTGGAAGAGGGTACATTTTGATTAGATATAAGGAAGAAATTCTTCACTCTGCGGTTGGTGAGACCCTGGAACAGGCTGCCCAGGGAACTTGTGGATGCTCCATCACTTGATGTGTTCAAAACCTAGTTGGATGGGGCCTTGCACAACCTGGTCTAGTGGGAGTTGTCCCTGCCTGTGTCAGAAGGGCCTGAAACTAGATGATTTTTAAGGTCCCTCCCAATCCAAAACATTCTATGATTCTGTTATTAGTAGTTTAAACTACTATTGTTTCTCTTTCTTTTTTCCTTCTCATGAGAAACCACAGGGACATGCACTTTTAAAATGTTAGTCATTCCCCATTCTTCCATCTTGTTGTCTTTGAAAAATTGACTTTGCTATCTTCTGCTGATAGCTTCATTTAATTGGTGAAAGTAAAATGAAGTCTGTCATTTAATGAACCAATATTTATACAGACTTCAGAAGGTATATTTTAGCTAATTATAAAATAATAGAATCATTAAGTTTAGAAAAGACCTCTAAGATCAAGTTGAACTGTCATCCCAAAACTACCACAACGACTAAATCACGTCTTGACATACAACATCCACATGTTTTTTTGAGCACCACCAGGGATGGTGACCCCACCACTTCTCTGGGCAGCCTGTTCCTGTGCTTCACTGCTCTTTCAGTAAAGAAATTCCTCCTAATATCCAGTCTAAATCTCCCCTGGCATAACTTAAGCCCATTTCCTCTCATCCTGCCACTAGTTACTTGGGGGAAGAGACCAACACCCACCTCACTGCAACCATCTTTCATGTAGTTGTAGAGTGCAGTAAAGTCTGCCCTCAGCCTCCTCTTTTCCAAGCTAAACAATCCCAATTCCCTCAGCCACTCTTCATAAGACATGATCCGCAGACCAGCATCATTGCCCTTCTCTGGATATTTATATAAAAAAGTTTTCTAAAAAAATTTAATGTATAATTCTTTCAGTAAAATGAACTTTTCTTAGTACTTAACAGTAAGAACAAGGGATTTATGGACTAAAAAGTATTTCCCTCCCACTTTATTATGGAAAGTGTATTCTCATTGAAAGGATTCTGTTTATTGTGATTTTTGAGGGTGAATTCTTTTTGAGGGCAAGCTCTTACGTAAGTACCAATCATAGTGGAAAACACTGTTACTGAAACATTGTTTTCTCACTGGTATGACGCTGCTAAAGCAAGACTCGTTAACTATTTTTTTTAATACTATAACAACTTGTGAGGAAGCTGAACTCAATCTTGGGAAAGGTTTATATGTACCTATGCATTCATATTTTCTTTTTTTTTTGGCATTTTATTTCCTAAACTCTTTAAAGGACTAAGAAAAAGTTTCTAATATTTTCCATATTAGATTTTATTCAATACTGTGATGACATTTTCACATTATTGCAAAACAATTGGTCATTTCTTAGCATACAATGTGACAATATGTGATAACTCAGCTCTCTCCCACTTCAATTCCAGAGTAACTTGCATTTTTATTGATATGATATAACAGTAACTTAAGACTCACACCATATTTAACACTCTTGTGGAATACTTGTCTATTTTACAGACAATCCTGGGCTAGTGAGCCATGTTCCAGTTGTTGTTAGAATCCTGGATGTCAATGACAACCCTCCAGAGCTTGCCAGAGAGTATGATGTTGTTGTCTGTGAGAATGCAAAGCCTGGTCAGGTAACTCTCATAATTATCTTTCTCTCAGTAAGAAAGAATTACTTTATTTGTTAATGCCACCTGTGTAAGAATTTTAATTTGTGGAACATGTCCTAATTATTTCTCATTTTATTTTCAGCAATCTCACAGTTGAATAGCTTTTAAGCTGTGTTAGGCTGAAGGGAGAAGATTTAGGAATTTGTTCAAGATATCCTTCTTGTTGCTGCAAAAGAAATACCCAGACTATCTTCAGTTAAGACAGGCAAATCTTTAATCTTGTCAGTTAAGTGATGCAGTATGACAAGCCACTGAACAAAATGGATGACGCAGATGTAACATCTTTCATTTAAGTGCCACATGGTAGCAAGGTTTCAAACACAGCTCAGTGGAATGGCTGGTTAACATGTTTGCCATTCTCACTTTTTACATGTTGATTGCTCTTGTCTGTGCAGGTCCTTTATGGAAAAGATATCAAAAAGGTTTTTCAGAACTAGGAACACAAGGAGGATCAGAACTGAGACTGAGTAGCTGAATCACATTCCAGTCACTGCTCCTATGATCAATGCACTTCATTGCAGTCCATGATTTGAAAATTTTGCCAAGGACCTTGGCTTTTTTGCATACATTGAGCTTTCACCCAGCCCTCTATGCTGGTTTTGTGTTATTACACAGGTTCTAAGTTGCAGCTGGGAGCTCTGATCTTTCCCGAGGAATAGATTACTAGTAATAACAGTTTCTCATCAAGTCTTTGAAAGCAGTGTACATAAAAGCATAGTGGCGTATTTGTATTTTTAATGGTGAGACTATAAAAATGCTGTACTTCACCAGACTATAGGCAATCAAATTCATCTTGACTCTAACAGTGGCCAGAAGGTGACAACTAAAAAGCAGTATAACAATATGGCAAATATGTACCACAAAAGTAAGTATCAAAGTACTTTCCTGCTTGCAGGTCATTTGCAGATCATTTCCTGATCCCAAACCAAATGTGGTTTCTGTATTTTTAATAAACCTTTAATAACCATCTCATATGAAACTGTCTAGCTTCTCCTGCAACAAACATAAGCTTTTATGCTTATGTTTGTTGATATCAAGTTTCAGGAAGAGCTATCACTTTCTTTTTTTTTCTTTTTTTCTCTTCTTTTTTTTTAAATCTTCCCATGCTGTCTTCAATTGATATTTACTAGTTCTTGTGTTGGGAGAATGAAAGTGAGCATTTGATCCCTATTTATTATCTCTGTGCCATTCATAAATCTCTAGCACACTTCCCCTCAGCTGTCTCTTGTCCAGACTGAAGAGTCCTACTTATCTTGGACAAACTGTGATAAATCCCTTCTAGACTTTTGACCATTCATCTTGTCCTCCTCTAAACTTTGCCCAATTCCTTTCACCTTGAGATGGGAAATCAAAAATGCAGCTATGCAGTGGTTTATAATTTTTACCATAGGTTGTACTGTATAGTATATGATGGTTTCTGCTTTCTTCTCTATTCCTTTCCTAGCAATTTTTAACAGTGGCTGTGCTTTTTAACCACAAGTAAGCACTGAATGCAGATAACTGCCTACCATAACACCAATAGCTTGAGAAGTAATGGTTAGCTCAGAGAGCATCGTCATGTATGTGAAGTTAAGACTTTATTTCTATATATAATGAATTTCAGCTGTCTTTGTATTGCCTGGCTACTGAGTATTGGAAGATCTTTAGTGCCAGCCCTTCTTTTCTTCCCTGGACAACTCAGTATCATAAGTAGATTTGCTGGGCTGATTATTCATACTTTTTAAGATATTTATTATTACACTGACCAACAAGTGGCCCAGTATAAATACATGTGGAATAGGAAATGTCTGTGACTTTCTCTTCTTGTGGAATAGCTTATTTACTGAAGAGACCCTGTTTCCTGTCTTCTGAGCAATTAATTGTGTGTGGAGCTTCCCTCATCTCAATTTTCTTCAATGCTCTTATTGAGACAACTTACTCAAAGCCTTTGAAGATCTGAGCAGGCCTGTCTACAGACTGAATGTCTCTTACTAACATGCTTATTAAAATAAAAGTAATGTTCTGAAAACTTCAGATGAAGCCAATACAGGAGAAAATTAGAACTTGTAGAAGACTAGTTTTTTTTAAAAAAAGATAAGATTTCTTAGCATTAATGCAATTGCTTTCAACATATTCTGATATTTTAGAAATTATATAATATAACAATAATCTTTAAATTGTTATAATTAATAATAAGATAAAGGACACTGGAGTTGGCTCAGAAATGCTCTCTTTGCTAAGTGTATCGGTGTTGGTGAGTAGCTAATGTTTCTTATTACCAAAGTTTTAAATCTCCAACAGTAGCTTTGCAAATGGAAATTTATGTGAGAGATGTTGAAAGGATAAAGTAAGTTTTACTGTAACAGCATTTGCTCCTGATTTGGGTCAGGGTTGTATTTCTCTCTGAGCTACTGCTGCAAGCATGAATGACTCCTGACCTCTGTAGCACTGCAGTTCAACATCCAAGAGTACTGCTACCATGAAGAACTCTACACGCGGTAGTTTAATATGAAAGGCTACAGGACTCCGTTATGTACATGACATGCGTTGATTTTTATTTGCATTGCAGAACAAGGCTTCAGAAAACACTGTGATACCTTTGCACTGTACAAAAAACAAAAGTAAAAAAACAAAACAAAACAAAACAAAAAAACTAAACCACAAAAATATGTGGCTTTTACTCAGAAGATCTTAATGTCTAATTTAAGAAACAAAATGACAGTGTTCAACAAATATTAAGACGGGACAAATAAACAACACTTACGGAACAAGACAAGTGTTCTCTGTGTAAAAAGCATGCCCAGCTGGATGGTTTTGAATCACTGAAAAGTCAGTATTTACTCATGAGTATCCATCATGTGAGAATGATTAATAAGATTTATCACTGAAGAACAAATCCTGTCAGGTACTGCTGGGCACTTCTGCTGGACTAGTGATTTGAGATTGGGCTACGGCCCTGCACTGCCCTGTAAGAGTCCTTATTTCCTTCTTCATCACATTTATTTTGAATTTATATGTGCAGGATCCTGCAATGGTTTGTCATTGGAAGACTTTGTGTGTTTGCTTTTTTATTTTCAGAAGGGGATTCTATAGAGAGAAACCATAGTATCATTTAATTGCACAGCCTTTGTCTCCTGCTTCTTTTTCCCTCCACAGTTCAATTTATTTTCTTAAAAACCAAAAATGAAACCAAATAAGACTTAAGTACTTAAGTGCTTGAATCAACCACCCTAAGGTATATCAAACAGAAAATATTTGTGAGAAGATGATCATTTCCACATTGAAGTGATAGCTATAATCCCTTAAGTCACCTTGCTGAGAAGATAAACCAAGTATTTCCAGCAACTTCCAGATGAAGCCTGGTAGATATTACATATTAAAGTAGATAAAGCATGTGATTGTGGAATTTAGTTAATGTAGGTGTCCTGATTTGGCTAAGATGGGGTTAATTTCCACTAGACGTTGGTAGGGTACAGCCAGGATAGACAGCTGAACCAGCTGATAGGTTATTTGATCCCGTGTTGATCTCTGTGGCATAAGGGCTGGGAGCAGGTTAGGATGATACCGATGACTAGGGGTGGCACTGGTGACTCAGAGCTGATGTGATCTGTGATTTATACCACTTGCTTTTCTATTGTTTCATTACTCTTATTGCTCTTTCTGTTGTTTATTGCTCCTTTTGCATTGTTGTGTTACATTCTTCTTATCTCAGCTCATGGGATTTTGTATTTTTCTCCCTTTTCTCCTTCGTATTTTGGGGGTGGGAGTTAGTGAGCAACCCCATGGTGCTTGATTCCCAGTTGGGTGGTTTCCACTACAGTAGGAAAGTGAAATTTTTGCAATCTTCCACAAAGTGAACTTACAAATGGAATCTTCCTTTGCTTCAAATACAACTTGTCGTATTATTAGTAAGACAATGGGAGGAAATAGTGATGTAAAAGTTTAAAAGCTTTGTCCTGGAAAGTGAAGGAGTGAAGTGTTAAGAGTTTTCTGAAAGTTTCCTAGTTTACTGTTTGCCCTAGCAAGGTATGAACCTATCAAAATATCTGACTAGATCTGCTAGTCATATTCACTGTAGCTTTCCAAAGATAACATTTTTTCTGGGTACTTTTCAGAGGAATAATAGAAGGTTGTGAGAGTAGTGAAATGTCATTTTTCTGACAATACCTATCACTGTAAATTAACATACAGGTGTGTGTATGTGCACACAAACACACAAAGAACTTTCCCAGAATCGGGTTGTATAAATATTTTCCTGTCAACATGAGCTACCTCACCCTTGATATTTTTATCTCTAATAGTCGAAGGAAATCAATGTTAGTGGGCAAGGAATGCCTCTGCTGTAAGTTTGTCCTGTATATATTTACTTGTTTATTGATTCAGTTCTGAAAAGGATCTAAGCAGAACTTAGCACCTGCTCTCTAGCCTCCTCAGTTCTTCTCTGTTGTAGAAATTCTTTAATTTCTTGCCAAGTCTTGCCATTAAAAAAATAGCATAACCCATCAGTTTTGTTGCTTTACTGCTGTCAAGTGAGCTGTACAGCAGCTGAGGTACTTTTTATTTACTCAGCTTTGGTAAGGTGCATGTTAATGTTTGCTAATAGGCCATTAATTAGTTGGCCTATTAATTAGAAAAGGGTTAACAGTACATTTGGGTGTCAAGGCCACACAGTTTTGGTCCTCACCTAAGGAAACTTTTTCCTTAGAAAGCAAGAGACTTTTCTGAAAGGGTGTCAACTTGCTGTTTAAAAATTCTGTCAAAAAAATTTTGACCTGTCCTCTTACTCATACAGTGTTTATTTTCCACATGGAAAAGCACGATTGCTATACCATCTGGAGCTATACTTTTTACATACGTTGGTGAATTCAAGGGATGCTTGAATTTCCATGTGTGAAATCAGGGAATGTCAACAGTATATTTTGTCAAGTTTTAAAATTAGTCTTAAAAACAAATAAATTTGATACTGTGGCACTGATGCCTTGACCAAAGCTATTTTTATTGCAAAATGGCAGATTCTTGAAGGCAGAGTCTGTAAAAAAAATCACTGAATGTTTTATATAATTAAGGACAACAGGATGAAAGTTTATCTACTAGGCTGTCATATAAAATCTGAGGCTGCATGGCAAAATGACTTACATTGCCCTGATAAATGGCACTGAGAATGTATAAACAACATTTAATAAATTCCTATTTTTAAGATCTTATCTGAATATTTTGCACCTATGTTTGGTATTGAACAGTTTTTAGTATTTGAGTAATAACAGAAACTACTTCTTTTGAAATATTCTTCCATCAACTTTTGTTTTGTCTTGCATTGCCTCATACCATTTCAACATTATTAACTAAATACATCTAGCTAAGATAATCTTACCTTTCTGTTTTTACATGGTAGTTGTTTCAATAACAGATCTGCCACCTTAGCAAAATGCAATAGAGAACAATTAGCTTTTGCCAAACTTTTTCACTAATATTGCCACAACTTTGGTAAACTTCATGATTATAGATGTTTCAGATTGATCTTATTCTGCTACAGTTCAGCAAAAAAATATTCTAACAATCTTAAAATATTCTCAGCAATTATCATCAGTGTTGTTAGTTGTCTTAGTTGTGTATAACCAATATAATGTACTACTATATTTTATATAGTCAATGGAATAATGATGTTCTGTTGCCTTTAAAATATATTTGGTTTGCTTCTCTTATGTGAATGGAGGAAGAGAACTATGTGCTTTTAGTTTTAAAACAGACAAACCACTTAAGCCTGCACTGTTTATGCTTCAGGTTCAGTCCAGACAGACTACAGCTGAACACTGAACAGAAAAATTCTCATTAAAAGAGCACTTTCCCTCCCCCTTTTACATTCCCCTCAGGATATCTATCAGCTCTGTGCAGCAGCCTGTGTGGGCTTCACTGCCTGTACCACAAGAACAACTTTTATTAAATTCTACTTTAGCACTTGAGCCTCCAGACCCATCATGAAAATGAAAGCAGAGGCAGAAATATTGCTTGGTCACACTTTCCAAAAGCTTAGCTCAGCTTTAGTTGAAAGTAAATTTTAAAAATCACCAGGGCTTTCAAAGGCAAAAGTCCTACCTTTCAAAAATGCCTCTCCCATACGTGGTTGCTAATACTAATTCTGTTGCTTTTTGGGCAAACCAAACTAAAACCTGTTCTCTTCTCTGGTAGCTTAAAACTGATTCTTGAAAGAAATTCTAAACAGAGGGCTGGTATTATGTACCTGCCATTTTGGTTAAATAATTATTTTTCCTAACCAATATTGAATAATTGCACCTAATTATTGGGATGGCCAGTAGATGATGCTCCACATAGACCACCATGATTCAGCCTGAATTTTGGCTCCATAAAACCAGATGTTTAGGTGAAACTGTAATTCTGAAAGTCACCAGGATTCAGTGCAGATTGTGAAAATCTCTGTACCAGGTCCTGACCATATCAGAATATCAGGAAGTATAGAAACATAAGATGTTTTAATATAGCTCTGAAGTGTTATTCCTGAAATATTTCATGCTAGAGGAATCAAGCTAATGGCCCAGTCATTTCATCAGTTGAATTTAGCAGCAGTCAAGTAGAAAATTAAAATAAGCTAAGTTTGAGCATCCTGCTGAGGTCAGACACTATTTGTGTCAAATTCCAATTTCAAGACACTGACGGTTAATTTCTATTCCAGGTAATTCAGACTATCACTGCAACTGACAAAGATAATTCTGCAAATGGGGCAAGATTCCACTTTTCCCTTGATGAAGCACTTTCTTGGAATCCCAACTTTACTCTAAGGGACAATGAAGGTAAAATCAAATGCATAAATCTCAAAGAAATGGGTCTTTGTTTTGTCTGGGGTGTCTCATTGAATAATTTCAATTCATTCTTTGACAGAAGCAGAAAACTGCAATCTGTCATCATTGATAAGACTGATAAAATGGTTTATATCAAGGATATGGTGTATACAACATGTAGCAAACTATGAAAAATCATATATTACTGATTATTGAATTATTAAATTATTCTATTTAATTTTATCACTTTCTATTTACTTTTAGCACTTACACTTCATACATTCAGGAATGTTTTTAAAAAATGTATTCATTAAAATATGTTGGCAGTCTGGCCTATTTCTAGGTGAATAGCACTGAGTGGGTATTGGCAGTTACTGCTGATAATTGCTTAAAAGAAAAAAGATTAATTTCAGGGGCATAAAAAGTTGAATTCATGCTTACTTTTATGGTTATGATCACAGAATCATAGAATCATAG
>NW_008626528.1:0-15022 GCF_000691845.1 Merops nubicus
GGTCCCTTCCAAGCCCTAACATTCTGCAATTCTGTGATTAAACAGTTCATCATGTATTAGGAAGCATGGTCAGACATGGCAGTAATTCGGAACCTAAGTTACTCAGGCAAGTCCTAGCTCAGCAAGATAACTAATAGCATAGGTAATCGAATTTCAGGACTGGATTCCTGATAATCATCCTTCTGCATAGGATCTTGAGGGCAGGGGTGGTTTAAGGCTTTTAGCTGGTTTCTGAGTGTTACAGTATAGTGTATTAAAACACATATGCATATATTTATATACAGGGGAGATACATTTTTTATATATGCACCTCACACAGACATTTTCATTCTTGGAGATTTTTAAGACTAGACTGGAGGAGCTGTGAGTGAGCTGATCTGACCTCATAGCTGATCCTGCTTTGAGCAAAGGGCTTGATGAGATGATGTCCTGAGGTTTGTTCTAACCAGGATTTTCTTATGACTCGTATATAAATATCACCCTGGTTACAGATATCTAGAAGTTCAAAATTTAGAATAACCAGAGCTGTAGCAGCTGTAAAATTCAGACTATCATTAGTATCTGATGATAGCACTGACTATGATCAAACCATATCTGAAGCCTATTATATTAATCAGGAACAAGCATATTTCTCCTCATTTTCTCCAAAGTCAAACTAACACAAAGAACAATGTATGTTTTGCCATACTTGCTAGAAAAAAAGGTAATAACATACAGTACAGACTGTTTTAAAAAGAGAGACTAAGCAAAAAGGTATATCTATATATTATCTGTAGTTAGAATAACTAAGATTTCTTTATCATTTACATTGTCAGTGACTAAGCAAGTGTTTGGGTTTTTTTTTTTCCCCTCATGTGAAAGAATAATAACTTTAGGCATCCAGTGTTAAGAAATAAGGACATATTTGTTGTACTATATTAAGTCTCTACTTTAGGTGGCCATGCTATGATACTGTATTCACTGTATAGAAAATGGTGATCCTGCTATGGCAGGGGGGCTGGACGAGATGATCTTTGAGGTCCCTTCCAACCCCTAACATTTTGTGGTTCTCTGAATAAAGGAGGTTTCTCCAGATAGTAATTCAGGACCACTAATTTAGGAACCAGATTTTAACACAGGAAAAAGCACCATTCCACCATGGATATCTGATTTACCCCATGCAAATTTAACTAGAAGAATAATCTTTGTGAAGTAGCCACACAGTATGTGGTTTCCACACCTAATACATTGCTTAGATACCATTGTCAGCACCTACTGTCTCATTTTTATTTCCTCACTGTTGGACTTCCACACCCTTACATTTTACCACAAATGTTATTCCCATAGTCATAGATAGACCATAAAGTTCCTATGCAGTGCATATCGTTACCTTTCAAACCAGGGCTGACAGCAAGCATCCCGGTATTTGCAGCTGTTTATTTCTGACAGCTTGCTAGCACACTAACACAGAACACCGTTCCACAATTCTCCCTCACCAACGGATTTATAAATACCCAACAGGAACATCTGAACCACTTGCCAGCACTTGTATGCATGGTAGAGTGCCCAACTCCCTTATGAAATTAACCCAGACACCATTTGTTGAAGTTCATCATATGTTTTATTTTCTCAGTCAAGCTTTAAAGAAGACAAGTATGCACCAGTTTTGATAGAGATGATTAAATCAGGCAAGGAGTTACCTGAAATGATTACTGGTGAACTGAACCATGAACCCATCCTATACACTGATAATGAAACTATCTATTTGTCTGAACTGCTTAAGTATAAACCACAACAAGTCTTCTGCCTCATGTGATCATACTATAAACACCAGCTGAATTATGCAACTAGAAGAGTTATTTAAAAAGAGAAAACTTCCTTTGCCATGGTAATTACAAGAAAAACAATGAGGTTAATTGTTTAGCCAATACAGTTAAGCAAACCAATGAGGGTATACTTAAAGGCTACAAAACACTGACAACTTCCAAGACAACAGCTTTCTGGTCAGAGGTCACTGACTGCTGTACTTTCTCATACTTTGTTCTCCCCACCTGCCAAAACCACATTTTTATTAACAACTACAGTAAAAGTAATGAATAATTTTAAAGAGATGTAGATCAAGCCTTGACACTGACATCCATGATAAGCACATCAAAAAATAGGAACTGAAGTGTAATGGTCCACAAGGTTTAGAAAACACTGGTCAAATACACACCTTCAGAGTGCAGACAAGTGTGAGAAACATCGCTGAGGAAGCCTACCGAGGTGAGAGACCAATCAGACACTAAGAAAGGTGCTGCAGTAGTTGGATAGTAATTGTAAGTTTTCAGTCTACACTGCAGCTTTGCCTTCCTGTGGTAGTTGAGGATTGTATCACCCATTTATTCAAGAAGCAGCACTGAGAATACTGCAGAGCCTGAGTTTATTACGTACCAAGAGTTAGGAATTAATTTAGATAAACAACAAAAATCCAAGAACTTTTTTTGTGGTGGTAGTTGAAGGCAGAGGAGAGCAACACAACTCAGTTCTTATGCTCCAGCTATTAAAGGAGAAACACTTTCACTCTGTGCTCCTCATAGGCCAAAGAAATGGAGTCCAAGTGCAATACATGAGGAATGTCCTCTCGTTCACAAGGGTTCTTTCCATCAGCTACTGTTTAGTCACTTCGTACACCTCAACTGCTGCTGATTCATGACTCGGGAAGGGCGTAGGCCAAGTGGCTTGGCAGACGAGTGCAGGCAGAGACACAGATCTTAATTTCCATCCCCAGACTGACATGCTGCACAACCCTCCCTGAAAGCGTCAAAGAGATGAAAGCTCTTCTACTACACACGAGAGGAAAGGTGGAAGGAAATTTATTTTTTTAAAGTATTTCAAAGCATATATGTAGATGTATGAACACACGTACAACCTCAGAAGACACATTTATCTTTGTTAATATAAACACACAAAATAACAACAGAACAAGGCTTAGATCCTTTACATATTTGCTATTTTCCTGCAATTCAGAAAACTGGTTTCTATTGTTAATTAATATTCTTGCAATTTTACTGACCACAGTATAGGACCAGTGTAATCTTTATGAAACAGATTTACCATGCCCTTGAGTAGTCACAGGAACTTCAAATTGAAGCATGCTGCTAGAATTCTGTATTCATTCAGCAAAATCGTCTTTCAGTTTCACAGCCTACACTGACATCAGTCTCAAAAAATGTTGCTTTGAATTATAAATATGCAGATCTCCCCCATTTCTGTAGTTTTAATAGCACTGAACTACTGTCATGAGTCTGAGATGAGACAAACTTAATTTTGCTTGATACCTTAGACTCAACTAGTCATACTAAATACACACAAACAAAAAAATATAAGCCATTTCCTAGACAATCTGCTAGCATTTCTTTATGTGCTTGTCCTGTGATCCCCATAGTCCTGCTGAGGTTACTCCTCAACAGGAAGCTTGAAGGGGAAGCAGTGAAAATTTGAAGCTCCAAAGAATTGTTTCTTAAATGGCCCTTCATGACATGAAACATGCTGTTGTTAAGGATCATTAATTTATAGCATTCCTGTCAAAATTACAACTTTTATTCAAAAACCTCACTGCTGTACCAGACTGGTGCCAAATAAGCCCAACCCAAACCAGCATAGGTTTCTGATGCGATGTGTTAAATAACTGAAATACTTGTCACAAGACTTCTGCCTTCTAGCTGATTTGAAGAGCATCCCTTTCTTCTTCATGGAAGAAGAGCAATTCCTACCTTCTGTCATGCCATCTAAAGTTGTCACGCAGCCAGGCATTTCAGGAGTCCTGCTTCTTCCCCATCTATTACACCACAGTTATAAGCTTTGTTTAGGAAAAATACTGTAGACCAGATTATTAAAAGCAGCTTTTTTTTCTTTCAGATAATCTTTTTGGTGGAAATTTATATAACGTTGGAAAGTCGGAATTCATCTAGCACTGAGAAACACATACTGTCCTCCTCCTTTTTACAGTTCTGCTTAAAGTAAAAACTTGATGAAACCAAAGGCTATGTAAGAAGGAAATAGGCAAAATGCAAGATCTGCTGAAATCCCACTGAATCTGCAGAATGGTCAACATTTCCCCAGCCAATTCCTACATAATACTGAAAACAAGGAAGATGATGAAAGCTTTCTAGGTAAAATACCAGTATCTACTTCTCGTTCCCCCAGGGGAGCAGAGTTTTATTGTATTTTTAGAAAGTATAATTATTTTTTTTCCCCTTTTACAATGCATCTTTCTTTAATTCACATAAAACTGTATATCATTCTGCACAGCCACAGTTAAATGTCTTGTATTTGGAGTGTGAGAAAAAGTTTTTATATATATATGCTTAGATTTGAGAAAACATGAAAAATTCAACAGCCAGTAATTGAACTGCTGTAGTTGATTGCCCCAGAACTACTTTGTATGGCATACTAATTCCCAAGATAGATTCTATACAGCACAGTAGAAATTGTTTATGGAGATCACATTTATGACCAAGAGGAAATATGTCACTAACTTTTAACAAAACCTTATTCAAGTTATAAATCTTCTCAGAGTAATATGTGCAGGACTACAGAACTCAGATTTTGGTGGTGGCTTGTTTTGTTGGTGTTTTTTTGTTTGTTTGTTTGTGTGGGTTTGTTTGTTTTTTTTTTCAGAACCTTTGATAATTTTTATTTGTGTCATCAGGGATTTGTTGGTAAATAAGCAAACAGCTCCCAGGAAGTGGCTGACAATTTCGAGGTTACAAACTATCTTTTACCAAAGACTTGGCTGAAGAAGTACTTAAATGCATACTTTGCATTTGTTATTAGTTTGCATGGAAATAAGCTAGAGATGTGACAAATGCTTGTCATTCACATGGCCACAAATGAAAAATATTTTCAGATTCAAAATTCAGTTCTGAATCATTGTCTATACATACTCATCCCAAGATTAAATCTCAGCAGCTTTCACTTTTTACTTTTATATAGTTGATGTTTTTATCCTAGAATTTCATCACAGAATGCTCAGACAGTAAAGTCACAGCAGTATTATATGTATACAAGAAAAACCTCACGGAAGAGAGAAGAGGCATGTGACAGGTTTTCTTACTCACATGTTCAGAGCAACACAACGAACACACAACTGCAAAAAATGTTAAGCTACAATAACCACATTCCTAATTCCTTCTACAGTTAGACACATGCTATACCTGAAGAACTGCTACCATCTCTATAGACAAGCTTCTATTTCCTACTGCCACTGGAATGGGTTATTATTTGCCCTGCAGCTGGAATGGAACTGAAGCTATGAATAGCTGGCAGTAACTAGACTGTTGTGATTAACAAATACCCAGTTTAGAGCGATTACCTTCTGATGTTTTTAACATTTCCTTCTTTACAGAAATAGTAAATTTGTTGCAGTTCAACATGACTCCATTTTTCCCTTATGCCAGACACAGCAGAGGAAGTTCACTAATTCACATGGGATCCTCTACAGAGTTAGTTCAGAAATGTGTGTGGTGACAGAATTTAATCACATATATTGAACCACGATGTTACATTTGCAAAGCCAGGTTTTGTTTTTAAGTAGTTCTCATTAGTCCTCTGTACACATCTAGCACCTAGGAAGTTGAGGCATCATATCTGAAAAAGTGCAACATATTCAAAAATATGAGATTTCTCCATTCTATCTGCTGTTTAATCTATTAAGAGATCAGAATGACTAAACTGTAACTTTATGTCGCATTACATTCACCACACTCTGTATTACAGGATTTTTATCTAATGGTCTCAAAATTCTAACTACAGAAGTATGTCTTTTGTAAGCCATTACATGCACTAACTTCATTTACACATGGACTTGCCTGTTACATCCAAACACAACCCTTTTCTCTCCTTCCATTCATAAATAGCCCTCTGCAAAACATCACTTCTTCAGCCCTGGTCCCAGCTTCACCTACATTTCCTCAACTTGTAACTAGACCAAAAATTATTACACCTGATTCCAAGGTGTGTTTGCAGTAACTGATTAATGCATACACAGACTGACAAAAATTGGTTAACACAAAATTGTTCAGCTTAAGCTTTTACCTCAAGCCTTTCCCTGAAACAAGTCACTTACCTGACCCACCACACGGCCAGTTTCCAAAAGTATATACATATACAGCTGATACTTCTGTAACTCTAAAATTATATTTTTTTATATAACAAAACTTAAGGAGAAGCTAGAATCTTGGCCTTATAATTTGCCAAGGTTTGATACTGTATAGTAATGTATTGCCAAAGGGGTACCAATCCTTCACACAGGAAAAGAAACACTTACTGGTGGGTTTCGTGCACACTCACAACAAAAGAGAAACTTGGGATTCTTCAGTTTCTTGATATAAGAATCAAATTGCATTTCATTCATTCTGATGCAGGGTCAGAAACACTTTCCTTGAACTGCAAACAGTTCCACTAGTAAGAAGGCAGTCAAGACTATACTGCATATAACAAACTTCAAACTATTTACTGAAATATATGTATTTACATATACAGTGTGTGCAATGCAAGACAACCATCATCTGGGAAATGCCTCCACCAACTGATTCCTTTAAAGATCCTTCCCTAAGGAGGATGGAAGGGAAGAAAGAAGTTTCTTGTCCTTTCCTAACTTGCCAGGTACTACTGCAAATTTCAGTA
Organism: Merops nubicus; assembly: GCF_000691845.1. NCBI lineage: Eukaryota > Metazoa > Chordata > Aves > Coraciiformes > Meropidae > Merops > Merops nubicus. The sequence goes on from NW_008626528.1 coordinate 6,649, forward strand.
AGTAGTAACATAAACCTTGCTACGGTCCTCACCTGTCCCCTCGACTGAAGCAAAGAGTGTTGGTTAAACAGTTCCTTGAAAGCAGAATCAGCCTGAGTACATTGAGGAGAGACAGATGGCAGCTGTGAATCCAGTCAGGAAAGAATAGCTACCAGGCACACAACCTGGCTTTGAAAGGAACAGGAAAATTAACAAGCGTAAGCCCTGGTTTTTAATTTTTGGAACAGAAGGGTTGAGAGGGGGGAGAGATAGAGAAATTAAGAGAGAAGAATTATACATGAAAAGAATGCAGGAACAAATACAAAATCTTCTAATCAAAGAGGAAAGTATACAGAGGACATTAAGAGGAAAAGGAAAATAGCACATCTAATCAGAAAAGTGCTCCATTACCCTAAGAACAGGAACACAGTAGTTCAACACACCCATAGAGCCAAGAGAACAAAAGTCAGCACTTCCCCAGACGCAGATGTTGCACCACCACAGCAGTTCAGAACTTAGTCCCAAGAGCTAGAGGTATCTCTGTGCACATTTCAGAACGTGCACTCTGCAACTCCACTAGAGACTTCAAAGAAGCACAATTATTTATGTACACAGAACCTGATATTCTTCGTAGAACCAGAATTTGTTAATTAAAATGAAACTGATCCCTTTTCATGCATACAAAAAAAAAAAGTCCTGTTGAAAACAAAATTCTTCACTGTTCACTATTGAGAAAGGGTCACATCAGGTCTACATATCGACAAGTCTTGGCATTTGTGCTCGATTTCAAAAATACTTTCCTTTAGAAACAGTAAAGCTACCACTTATTTTTCACTTGTTATAGGGGTACATATTTTTTCTAGATTCTCATTTTATTGAAAATGCTTTGAGCTGGAATCTACATTAAAGTGAACCGAAACTTCCATGCAGGACTGGGCTTTTTTTGTGTCATTGCCATACTGAAGAAAAGCTATTTACAGCCATTCTGGTTTGGCTATTTAAAGAAATTTAAATTGACCATGCTACTAAAAATTTATTACTATGCAACAAATACTATTCATATCTGAGGACAGCTGCATTTTTGTAAAAAAACCTGTTATAATATTTTCAGAGATTAAACAATATTTAATTGGTGACGTTTTCAGTTTATCTCTCTGTAAATGAGTTTATTTCCCTTTCCTGATCCTTTCTCTGTATTGTGACATATGCCACCATTTACAAAAGTTGGGTTTTTTTAAATTGTATTTTTGTCTCTTGCACATCTATAATCATGCAAAAAACTACAACTTTGTACAAAAATAAAAACTCATGATTTAAATGCCACCCAGTTCTTATACATTCACAAAAGCAGGCATTCAGAAGCATGTATGAGGTATAAGTTTCTGACAGTGACTGATGGTCTCTCATATGCTACCTACAAACAAAGGAAAACATCCTTCTAAGCTTTCAGTCACTGATGGAATCCAATTATATATTAACTACAGTGGTAATAGATACAACTGCAAGGAATATATTTACTCTAAGTCTTTCTGTAGCAAGCCAAAAATACAAATTAATTCTGGCCTAAAGGATCCCCCTCAGTTTCAAAACTCTTTTACATATTTCAAGCATATAATGTACACGCTGGGCAGAGTTGTGCAGGAAAAAACACATTAAACAGACTGAAAAAGAACAAAAGGCAGGTATCTGAAGAGGCCAGAATACCATACATAGCAGGGACCAACAGAATGTTTACTCAAGCAAAGCAATCAATAACACAATAATACAGAACAATCTTGCTAGACTGATTTTAGGGACTGGGTATCTGAAGTTGTCAAAAATTGTAAGCCAAGCCTGAACTCTATGTGTCTTAAATACATATTCAGTAACTTAAGGAGGCTGTAACCAGAGCTGTGTATACATCACTAATGCTAGTAACTTAATATTTAAGAAACTTCAGCATTATTAGATATTTTTTATGAATATTAACTATGGACATGTACCAATAGCATTGCTTAAAGCAGGTTCTACAAATATGCCAACAATACCTACTGCTACCCATTAGGACAAGTACTAACAATTTGAAATGTAGCAGTTCCTGGATAGACATTTAAAAAAACATTACATCAACAGGATCATCTTCTACTCCTGCTCTTGTCCTGCAGTTTCCAAGGGCTGAGATGTCATATTTCAGGAAAAAGATTAATCCCTTTATCACTCTGATAATACATGTTCAGGCAAAGCACACAATTTCATACAGAAAACATTCATCATTCTTTTTTGATTTCTAGAAATTATCAAATCACATCTGCAGAAGAGGCTTGCCTCAAATTACTTCAAAATTATTATTTCAAAACTTTTTTTTAAGCAACTGTGCTGTACATCTGAGAGACTTCCTACTGTCATGAGCTGCCATAGCAGATAAGTCAGTTAGGAGGTACACGCTTCACAGTCATGTCTCATTTAACATTCTGTGGTTATTTCTTTTCAATGTCATATGCTATCTTATTCTCAAACTGGGGGAAAGCTCAACTTGTTCATATCTGCTCATAGTTCTGACATCTCCCTCTAGATTTCCTTCTGAGGCATAAAATGTGCACACACATACATTCTCTCATGTCTTTCAGAAGAAATATGCAATTCCAATCTCTGCTACCTTCCTTTAACCTCACACACTCGCCCCTTTCCCTCTTTTCTATCTCTAATCACAAATGCTGGGCTGACAGCCACCTTTTCAGTAGTCCATCTGGGGATAGCCAGCCTGTCAGACCCACAAAACAAACTAATTCCTTTCTCTCTGACTACAAACAACACCCCTTCTCTCGAGCTGACAAATTAGTATCTTTTTTTCCACACGGTTACAGTCTCTGCAAACTGCTGACAACTCAACAAGAGGCCAACTAAATAAATCATTCAAAACTAAAGAGCTGCTTAAGCTGTAAGTGACCTGAAACAGATGGTAAATTTTTAAATTTAAATCCACACCCTCCCCTCAGAGCAAAGAAATATTCTGTATAAATTTAAGTGTCCCTCTAAACCTGCTGAGCTATCAGAAAATAGGGTTAAGAAGGAAGCACAGGAACTAAGAATCAGCAGGGATAATTAACTTTTCTTGAAGGACTGCAACAGTGTCATTAATTTCCTTGAGGTGCACAGAATGTAGGAACTACCTCAATTAAAACTGATGTTCAGATGTCAGCTGTGCTTGTCTTTTAATCACATGCTTTACATATTGATTTTGATGTGTGTATTATGGAGTATGACATTTTTAGTGTGAAAATCCTTCAAGAAAAACAGGTTCATTTGGGGAAAAAAAAACAGTATTATGTATTAACAACTGTCTATCACACTTTCCACGAGTTGTCATAACAATTATTGCTATTACAACTTAAGCAGACATTTGTCTTCCAAATTAGAAGACTAGTAGTGTTATTCTATAGTATTAATTTCTAATTGCAAATTTTCAATTTAAACTGGAATGTAATATTATAAGCTCCAGCATAGAGCTCCCAAAGGCTTGATGATGGCTTCTTTATATAATTATTTTATTTTATGGCCTAGTACAACACGTGAAGAAAATAAGACAGTGAATTGTGCTGTCAATCACATTTTTTCTAAACATTTTGGGGTCCACTTGGAATCCTATATTGTCTGCAATAAGCTGTCAGTGAAAGGCAGCTACTTTCAAAACTAATGGTAGTAGCAAGAAACTGCAACAGAGAACACAGAAATAAGAATGACAGAAGAAATAGGATTCTAGCTTCAAAGATCCTAATACCAGGCAGAACCAGATCATTTGTAGTTTTTCATTTTTGTTATTACCAGGCAAATAAAATGCTATTTTATCTGAATAAGAAAGAACAGAGATATCATCTAGGCCTATACATCAAGACCAGTAAGGATAATACATAAGACACCATGTACAAACTTGCCCCCAGTCCAACTTCATTCCAATCACCACATCCCTTCTATAAGAGTAACTGAATAGAAACTACCTTATTCCAGTCTTCTTTAATCTCTCATCATTTCCACCAATTTTCAGGTACAGCTCCCTTTTTAGCTATCAGGGTGAAGCGTTTGATGGCTAATTTAGCTAAGGACAAACTAAAGCTCCAATAAGAACAGACTTTTACTGAAGCCAGCAAAAGCTGAAGCAATGCTACTGGAGGAAAACAGGAGCTATCAAGGAAACAGCACATAAGTTCAAGCAAGGACAAAGTGGATATAATAATCTGCAGCCCGTGGATAACCCTAGTCCAATCATTACCATTGACTCAGTCAGAACTGCCTCAAGCATCTTCCTCCCAGTTACTGATGACAGGATGACTCAGTTTGATCTACTCAACTAGTAAATAACTACCATCCAGCCACAGCCAACCAAAGAGTTCACCCTGTTTTTCAGCCTATACAGCATTTAGTTCAGCTTCCTCTCTGTGTTCAGGTTGTGTAGTAACTTACAGGAACTAATTCTGCCCTGTGTTAGGCTGTTACACAGGCCACCTCTGCTAGAGGAGCACAGAATCATCTTGTAAAAATAAATAAGGTGTAGCAGCACAGATCTCCGTATAAGCCACTGTCTTCTCATTCTCTTTGGCACACATCTTGGCAGGTGGATGGTATTTGCAGCATATTTTAGACTTGTCATATGGAGAACTACATGGTACACAAACTCAGGAAGTACTCTAGTTTTTCACTAAAATTCTCAAACTTACCTGTAACAACGGCACCTCTCCATGGCACTCGGGTATCTCTGTTGCACTCTGCATTAGCAGAGAGAGATATCAGGCATCAGGGATTCCCACCTTCCTGACACAGGTTGACTGGATGGAATTAATAGACATCATATCACCTCAGCTGCACCTCACTTGGAAGGAGTCATTCCATATTTAAGCAAGAGACAAGAGCAATAAATTACAATTTAATTTTGAAGCCATCTCCTGCTTGGAAGGAATTCAACTACATGACCTCCACAGGCCCCTCCTAGCCAAAATTATTCTGTGATAAAGAAGTATAGCCAGGAAGTATCATATAAAGTTTCAGTTTGCCATAAAAATCACAGAAAGCTGTTGGCGGTATGTACAGCACAACCCAACAAGTACCAAGTATTTTGTGGATAAGGATTTGTTTCACAGACATTTATGCCTGGCTGTTAACAACAAGCCTGTCTACTTCAACATCTAGTTCCCTACAAGATGCTTCCCCATCTAATATCTGCTAACACAAAGTGGCATTAAAATGTATGAGCCTTGCACCACATCAGAGGAGACAGCAGTCCTGCAACCTCCAGAAGTGAGAGTTACAGCCCACTGCCAATTTTTCAGCTGATTTAGAGAGAACATTTTCCTAAAATAAATATGCAGTGCAAAAGTAAAGAGGCAAAAGTTGAGGAAAGCAGCCTACAAAACAGATTAAGGGCTAAATTAAACTTTGTTCAGAAATGGTAACTACATACAGTCCAGATTACTCCATTATGCCACTTTTTCAACTCCTCAACCTGAATCTTGTATGGTTATGAGCCAGTTTGGTGTCTATAACCTCACCAGCCTCTTCTAGTAGCTACATACTACTAGAAGCTTAAGCAGTTTACTTCTCACACCTATACCTCCAGCCAAAGTACTGGGAAATAAGAGACAGATTCAAACCCAGTAAAAGGCTACACCACAAGTCCATAAAGCACCCAACCCATAAAAAATGTTAAGTATGAACTTCAGCAAGCTCCTATTTGCTCAGTTTGTGACAAGTGAAGCAAGAAGCCAGAACAGGATTCTTCATTCACTGCAGTCAAGGCCAACTGGATGTCTGACAGTGAGAGCATCTTGTTGCCTTACAAACAATGTATTAATATGTCCCCATAATGGAAGAATGAAATCTACTACTTCTGTTCACTAAAGACAAATACTAAGCCAGTTTTCCAAGAACAATTCTTACATTTTCTCCAATTATTTTTAATTGTAGATATATATACTTCATAAACAAGAAAATGCTGGGGTTTTCCAAACATTTAAACTTAGTAAAACCTATAGATGGTACAACAAAATGGACTTTAACTACATTAGATAAATACTGGGACACGGCCAAAAAGCTGCGAAGTGTGTCAAAGAAACAGCTTAGACACTGTTGGACTAACAACTTTCTGTTTTGTTTATCACAGCATAGTAACCCAAACAGAACACATCAGGTTTCACAGAGTATCATTTTTTCAGCGCTTCCCAGGAAGCAATTTTCCTACCCCATCATATTGTATTGTGCTGACTTCACATCACATTCTTCAAAATTAGTCATATCAAAAGTAAGCCAAGACCTTCTAGGTAGGGGAATGGTTGGAGGACAAGAGTTGTTTGGTAAAAAGGAATATGAGGTGTCAAACATAGCCCATAACACCCAACGGACATGGCAAATGTCTGACATGGGGGGAAGAAAGTTTTCTGCCTCAGTTCTACCATTCTCTCCCATACCAGTTAAGTGGTCTGCTTCCTCCCCTTCCCCTGTATGGCTCCTACCTATGCCTGAGTAGTCCCTAGCAACTTTCTGGGTTCAGGGGCAAATAACCCAGATTATAGGAGTTCTATCCCACCACTGAGAAGCTCCTTTTCCAAACAATGATAAAAAACACTTGTATGACGATTACATATAAACATTACACATCACAAATTGGTGTAAGTTTTCAAACACAGATTTACTCATTTTACGTTCTTTTCCTGTTGCACAATCAAGTTCTATTTTTCAAATAAATATAAAGCAGATGTTAATAAGCTACTTTATGTGTTATTCCTGCTCTGAACAGCCATAGTAAATAGAATTTGCACCAAGTAATACACTTCAGGCCTCACTTTCCCAATGTTCTCCAAATTGTCATGGATGCTACAATAATAAAACAAAGCATCTAACAACCTACAATATTTACTTCAAAAGCATTGGATACTGTTTCTTTATCAAAAAATAACAATTCCTAAAAAACATTCTGAAGTTCAAGGAAGCTGTAACTGAAACAAGATTTATATGGTATAAACTGTCCACGGTCCCATTCCTAGAGTGTGGAATTAGTGACTGAGGAAAGATTTCACAGGAACTTAATCCGGATGCAGTGCTGTTGCAAAGGATTTGCAGTTTTGGTCTCTGCCAAAGCCTATGTATTTGCAAGCTGCTGTAGTTACTCATGCACAGCAACAGATAATCAGCAGCATCTAAAGCTTTTTTACATTTATATTGAACATGGAGCTCTTCTCTCTCAATCACTGTGTACCTAATACCTTAGGCATTGCAAGGTCATTTCTGAAGTAAGCACTGGGGAAGTTCCAAATACCACAAGTCTAGAAATATTTCTTATTTCACATTTTAATGAAATCTTGGAAATCTCCAAGTTCTATTCGCAGCAAACATTTAAAAAAAAAAAAAAAAAAAGAGAAGGCAGAGTTAAAATTTGAAGTTCAAATGCAAGTGACTGATCAGCATTTGCATTTTAATTGCTTATAGGCTGTGTGCACTCATTCAGTAACACTTCACAGCAAATTCAAAATATCATTGAAACATATAGATCCCTTGGTGAAATAACCACAGCTACAGAAAGACTGAAAGACCAACAAGGTCTTTACTCCTCCACTAGGCATGCCTCAGTTGTGGCTCAGTCAAGCAGCTCAACTGAGTGGCCGCAGAGCGAAAAGCAAAGGCTTCCCAGACCTCACATTTATAGTACAGCACAGTCTCTCCTTTTCTATGCTTTTCAGAAAATTCTCTGGCAGCATCGAAAACACAGCACCCAAGAACAAAGGCAGGAACAGCACTGTGCAGCAGCAAGGGAGCAACACACCTGCATCTCCTAGGAGTCCCTTTAGAAGGCCACATAGTTCAACAGCCTTTCCAAGTAGCTCACGTGGCTGGATGTGCAGCATATCCACCCTTACCACAGGATTCAAGACTCATGAGCTAAGTAAAGTTTTTATTACATTAACACTATTTAATATTTTAAAAACTCAAGAAACAAAACTTCAAAAGACCACAGGCAAACACAGATAGGAAGAGGCTTACTCGTGGTATGAGCATTACCAACAAGTAGTATAGAGTGTATCTGTCAGTTTGTTTCCTGAATAGTAAACAAGACATCTTCAAAGAGAAATGGCCTAGAGGTAAGATTAAATGCCTTTCTTCATAGTGAATATCCTAGTGCAACTGTACTGAAGTAACTTCACTCCAAATTACTACTAGGGCAAGAACAGAATATCATGTAAGAGATCAAATGTGGTATTAAACTCATGGACTTAATGGCTACCTCTCCCCTGACCTTCCATACCAAGAATATTTTTTCCATATATTTTCTTTTCCATTTGCTGAGATTTACTTTGAGAGTCATGTGCTATGGAAAAGTGACATTTGCAGGATTCAAGTCAGTTGGATGGGGAAAAAGAAAATTATTGTGTAT